>NC_081391.1:7018677-7156177 GCF_030684315.1 Stegostoma tigrinum
TGTATGTGTATGTATGTCTGTGCGTTTGTGTGTGTGTGTTTGTATGTGTGTGTGTTTGTGTGTGTATGTCTCTGTGTGTGTATGTATGTCTGTGTGTGTGTCTGTATGTATGTTCGTGTGTATGTATGTGTGTGTGTGGTTGTGTGCATGTCTGTGTGTGTGTATGTGTATGTATGTGTGTATATGTGTATATGTGTGTGTGTGTCTGCGTGTGTATGTATGTCTGTGTGTATGTATGTGTGTACGTCTGTGTGTATATGTGTATGTGTGTGTATGTATGTATGTATGTGTGTGTGTACGTGTGTGTGTGTTTGTATGTGTGTGCGTGCATGTGTGTGTATGTATGTATGTATGCGTGTATGTGTGTGTACCTGTGTGTATGTGTGTGTGTATATGTGTGTGAGTGTATGTGTATGTATGTCTGTGTGTGTATGTATGTGCATTTGTGTGTATGTATGTGTGTACGCCTGTGTGTATATGCGTGTGTATGTTTGTATGTATGTGTGTGTACGTATGTGTGTGTGTTTGTATGTGTGTGTGTATGTGTGTATATATGTATGCGTGTATGTATCTGTGTGTGTATGTGTGTGTGTATGTATGTATGTGTGTGTGTATCTGTGTGTGTGTATGTGTGCATCTGTGTGTGTGTATGTATGTGTGTGTGTATGTGTGTGTATGTGTGTACGTGTGTGTATCTGTGTGTGTGTGTGTATCTGTGTGTGTATGTGTGTATCTGTGTGTGTGTATGTGTGTGTGTGTGTATGTGTGTGTAAGTATGTGTGTGTGTGTGTATGTGTGTGTATGTATGTGTGTGTGTGTATGTGTGTACGTCTGTGTGTATATGTGTGTGTATGTATGTGTGTGTATGTATGTGTGTGTTTGTATGTGTGTGTGTGTGTACGTATGTGTGTGTGTGTGTGTTTGTATGTGTGTGTGTATGTGTGTATGTATGTATGCGTGTATGTATCTGTGTGTGTATGTGTGTGTATGTATGTGTGTGTGTGTTTGTATGTATGTGTGTTTGTATGTATGTGTGTGTATGTATGTGTGCGTGTGTATGTATGTGTGCGTGTGTATGTATGTGTGCGTGTGTATGTATGTGTGTTTGTATGTATGTGCGTTTGTGTGTGTGTACGTGTGTATGTCTGTGTGTGTGTATGTATGTATGTGTTTATGTCTGTGTGTATGCGTGCGTGTGTGTGTGTGTGTGTGTGTGTGTGTTAATTTCCTTGTTTGGAGGTTGTCCCCTTGCCTCCAGGCTGATCTGTGCCTGGGCTTGGGGCCGATATTAGACACTGTGAGCGAGTTGTCCCTCTCTCAGCAGGTCAGCATGAGGTTGTTGCTGAGCTCACCGGGTTCCACCAAAGCCAAAGGATCACCCATTGCGTCTTCTCTTCCTGCCCTCGTGACTATACTTCCACAGCCCCAAACATCTCTTCACCAACATGCAGTCCCTTTGCCAACACTCAACCCTACCATAACTCCATCTAGCTCAGTTGCTCCCACATTTCCCTAAGCTCCCCCCTTGCACACCCAGTTCCCCGCTCCACCCCCAAGCTCCCAATGCCCATCCCTACAGAAATCCCAACATTCACCTGAAATTCACACAATTAGACTTCCCAGGATGGAGACCCATTGGGAGGGGAAATCATGGCTCATTTCCATCTCGCTGCTTTGCAAATGTTTCTTCAATTGGAAAAGGATTCCCTGTTATTTTGTGGTGATGCGGTCAACTAACCTGCTGCAGTCTTTGATTTGATTTACAATTGTCACATGTACCTAGGTACAGTGAAAAGTTTTGTTTTGCGTGCAGTGCAGGCAGATCATACCAAACAAAGATCATAGGGTGATAGAACAGAGTGAGGAATACAATGTTACGCTCGTAAAGAAGATGCACAAAAAGGTAGATCAGCATGAGATCTGAAATTTGCAAGGTCCATTTTGACGTCTCATCACAGCGGGGAAGAAGCTGTTCTTGAATCTGTTGGTCAGTATGCTTAAGCTTTTCCATTTTCAGCCTGACAGAAGAGATTGGAAGGGATTATAACCAGGGTAGGAGAGGTTTTTTATGATGTTGGCTGCCTTCCCGAGGCAGCAAAAAGTATAGGTGAGTCAATGGATGGAAGGTTGGTTCGTGTGATGGACTGGGCTGTTCACAAGTCTCTGTAGTTTCTTACGGTCCTGGGCAGACCAGTTGCTGTACCAAGCCACAGTGCATCTGGGTAGAATGCTTTTTAAAGTGCATCTGTAAAAGTTGGTGAGGTTCCTTATGGACATATATACATACAGGCTGCAGCTGAGTCGGCTTTTCTGCTCTGTAACATGAGCGTCACATACCCTCTTTCATCATTTGGCTGTGTCTAGGAGCTACACAGTGGGATACTCACGTGTCAAGTCTTCCATCTCTTCAGGCTCCTTTAAATCAAGTGCTAAAGCCTCCAGATTACGGAAGTGCCGCTGAATGACTGGATTCTCAAAGCTCTCAGGCCTGTTGCCAGATAAATAGGAAATGTCACTGTTTTATCTGTAGGAAACACCGCAGGGAATATCCATTTCTTGTTCAACTGCACAAGCCTATATCATTTTTAATCTTTCAGTTCTTTCAGTCTTTTTGGGGAAGTGAGCAAGGCTCTCGAACTGAGTGATGCATGAGGCCATTTCACACCACGCTGCTCTGGGTCTGGAGTCACATGTAGGCCAGACCAGGTGAAGTTTGGCAGATTTCCTTCCCTAAAGGCCATTTGTGAACCAGACGGTATTTTTCTTCCCCCAGCAATCTCATCACTGAAACCAGCTTTCAATTCCTGCTTTGATGGAACGTGAAAGGCACTTCTAGTGTTGAACTGACTCAACACTGTTGGAGGATGGGATAGGGACCTCCTTGTCTGTGTGGCTCAACTCTGTCCTGAGAGGGACAACTTTCTGACACAACTTACTTCGCTTTAATTACACTGACTGAGTTGGTTACATTTGCGGTGCTTATGACACCACCTTATGAGCCACCGTGCCACCCCGTAATGTCGCTCGCTGATTGAGAAACAACGAAAGAGGAAAAGCACAAAGAGCAGACATGGGTGTCAGGCTGTCGGGAGCATAGATATGCCTTTCACCCAAACTGAAATGTGAAATTCTCCTTGGCTTTCTGCTGGCTGTAAAGGTACTAGTGTCTCTCCCCCACTCCTAACATTCCATGGGCAGTGCCACGGCTCAGTAGTTAGCATTGCTGCCTCATAGCGCTAGGGATCCTGGTTCGGTTCAACCCTCGGATGACTGTCTGTGTGGAGTTTGTGTCCCTGTGTTTGCATGGGTTTCCTCCAGGTGCTCCGATTTGCTCCCACAGTCCAAAGGTGTGCAGGTTCGGTGGGCTGGGCACACTAAATTGCCCCATAGTGTTCAGGGATGTCCAGGCTGGACAGATTAGCCACAGGAAATGCAGGGTTAGGGACAGGGTCTGGGTGGGGTGCTCTTCGGAGGAACAATGTAGGCTAATGGGCCAAATGGCTGGACTCTGTCAGGACTCTATTCCATGATTCCAGTGTTGGCAGCCATGCCTTCAGCCACCACAATTCTAAACCACTGCTTCCAAAACTTTTCCTCCCTTGCTATGACCCCAATCCGAAGCTGGACAATCACTGTCCCCCCTTGGTGAAACTGGGAGGGGGCGTGGTGGCAGTGGGAAACACCTCAGGGAGAAGAGGGTCAGTCATTGCTGCTTCAGACCTCTTGATCCTGTTTGGGGTCCTCACTGGGGGAAGCTCTGTGGTAAGCTCTGAAGGTAAATTCCTTCCATAACCTTCACTCTCTACTTTTTAAAATGCCTCTTAAAACTGACCTCTTTAGCAAAATATTTGGTCACGTGCTCTAATATCTCCTTATATGGCTCATTGTCAAATGTCACCCAACTGCACTCCTGTGAAGCAGGTGTTCGAACCAATAAGGTGCTATACAAATCTAAGCCCTGTCTGAGCAGTTTCAACCCTTGCAAAGGTGTCTAGCACACAGAGCCTCCTCAGTACAGCAATGGCTGAGTTGTGCTCAGCTTTTAAGGGCTAAGAAAACATTCCCAAGACTGACCTGTATTTAAACCGAAGTTTCTGCACCATGAGCTTCATCTTCTCAATCTGATCCTCGTTGGCCACGGTCTTCTCCGTAAAGTCCACCTTTCTGATGTCGTCGGCGTAAGGCAGATAAATGAGGTGGAATCCTGATGGGAAAACGTTGCAACAGTTTTACTGGTATCTAGAGCTGGTAAAGTGTTCTGCACTTACAGTCTGCGTGAGTTAGAGACGGCGTCTTCAGTAGGCCACAGGATGAACATTTCTACACAAAATAGGGTACATCCACCACCAGTAAGAGCAAGGATCTTTACAACTACCTCCTGCAAACCACAACTGTGTCTTTTTTTTGGGGGGGGGGGGGGGGGTGGTGGCGGGGGTCCTATGTGTGCCAGGAACCTTTGGGCACTTTGACAATTAACAACAGAAAACCAAGATTCCGTCTTCCCTCTTGGCTGGAAGTTAACAATCCCTTGCACTACACTGAACACTGAGCAGGAGTTTGCCTGTGTGCCCCAACTGATATTTTACTCCTCAATCAGCGTCGCTCATTTTCACATTGCGACTTGTGGGAAATTGACGTGTGCAAAATGACTGCCATGTTCCCATTTTCCAACAAGCCAAACATTCACTGGCTGTAAAGTTTTTGGGATGATACTGACGCGACGAAAAATGCCTTAGAAACGCAAGTCTCTCTTTGGCTTCAGTCAGAGGACAGAGTGAAGGTGGAGAACCTCAAACCTGAACAAAGATGAAAATTAAATGTTACTCAGGAAGTGCCACTAACCTGGAGGGGTGGTCTGCATTTTCTGATCATCGAGCTCCTCCTCTTGTGGGACCATCGCCACGAATCGGGGCGGGACGTTCCTCCGGGGAGTGTACCGGCAAACAGCGAACACCTCCTTCTCCAGGCACTTGGTGAGCAGCGCACTGAATAAAGTGGTGCTTCCTGTCAGGAATGTCAACACAGACACAGCCCTCAGCAAAACCTGCATCAGCTCTGACCCCAAATGCAAAGCAACACTTGAGGAGCACGAGCTGAGGAGCAGGGCTCCCTTAACAAATGGTGACAGTAAAGACAGCCAAGAATATTATTTCATGTTTAAACAGAGTAAGAGGGCCCTGAACATGACACTTATATTCAAAGAGTGAGTACCCTTTGAAATGATCTAATAGACAGAGCAAATGGACAGAAAATTGAGTGCCATTCAACACATAACCAGAGTCATACAGCACAGAAACAGACTCTTCAGTTCAACTCATCCGCATGGACTTGACATCCCAATCTGACCTAGTCCCATTTGCCAGCATTTGGCCCAGATCGCCCTAAACCCTTTCTATTCATGAACCTGTCCAAATGCCTTTTAAATGTAATTGTACCAGCTTCCACCACCTCGACTGGCAGCGAATTCCAGACACACACCACCCTCTGCGTGGGAAAGGTCCCTTTAAAACTTTTCCTCTTTCACCTTAAACCTACAGCCCCGAGTTTTGGACTCCCCTCTATTCTGGGAAACAGATGTTGGCTGTTCACCCTATACACGCTCCTCATGATTTTATAAACCTCTATACACTTAATGAGGAGGCAATGGCCTAGTAGAATTACCACTCAGATAACGTTCTGGGGGCCTGGGTTCGAACTCTGCCACGGCAGATGGTGGAGTTTGAATTCAATGAAAATATCTGGAATTAAGAATCTAATGATGACCGTGAATCCATTGTCGATTGTCAGGAAAAACCCATCTGGTTCGCTAATGTCCTTGAGGGAAGGAAACTGCCATCCTTACCTGGTCTGGCCTACATGTGACTCCAGACCCACAGGTGACTCTTAACTGCCCTCTGGGCAATTAGGGATGGACAATAAACGCTGCCCTGGTCAGCGACATCGTCATCCCGTGAATGAATGAAGGAAATAAAACGTTTGACCTCTGATGCTCCAGGGAAAATAGCTCTAGACTATTCAGGCTCTCCCTATAGTTCAAATGCACCAATCGGTGCACCATCCTTGTAAATCTTTTTCGAGCCTTTCAAGTTTAGCAACATCCTTCCTTACAAACCAAACAGAATCATAAAAAAATAAAAGCAGTAGTAGGCTATTTGGCCGTTGAACCTGTTGAGCCTTTATTTATTCTACGACTGCATGTCGGTATTGCTGGCTAGTCCCTCTTTACGATCCCGGATTGCCCTCGGACTAATTCACTCACAAGTGGACAGTGAAGAGTTAACCACATTGCTGTGATTTGGAGCTACTTGTAGGTGAGGTCAGGACGGCAGATTGACTTCTCTGAAGGACAGTAGGAACGCCTGAGACAAATACATGGAGCATTTTTTCTTGCCATTAGGACACGTCACAAGAATGACCAAAGTAAAAGGAAAGCAACATTTACAGTGTGTGAGAAGAGAATGCTGATCGGTAGGCAAGTGGATTCTGATTCATAGTAGCATTGCCATGAGGAATGTATCAGTTAATGACAACTGACAGTAACTGCCAAGATTTGTTTAAATTTTAAACAACAACTGACTGATCAAGGCATTGCCTTCACAGGAACCAGACAAAAGCTGTCAATTGTTATGTTGATTTAAAACATGTGCAGCATATATACATTCCTTTTGTCTGTAAAAACCAAGGCTCATGAGAAGAATTACACCGACCAATTCAGGGTTGTATGTTTGTGTGGACTGGAATACACAGAGAACCCTGTTCTTTACAGACAGAAAGAACATGTGCACATACACTGCACCAGTTTTAACTTAACAAAATAGGCAACTACCATTCTCCAGTTCGTTTCTCAGGGCAATGCTTTGACCAATCAGAGTCAACTTGCCAGGTTGAAAATTTAAACAAAGCTTGGTATTTTGTTTTATTCATTCATGGGATGTGGGCACCACTGGATGGAGACAGTATTTATTGCCCCATCCCTAACTGTTGAGAGTTAAGAGTCGACACATTGCTGTGGATCTGGAGTCACATGTAGGCCCAGACCAGGTAAAGTTGGCAGATTTCCTTCACTAAAGAGCATTAGTGAACCAGCTGGATTTTTCCAACAATCAGCAATGGTTTCATGGTCATCAGTGGACTCTTAATTCCAGATTGTTACTTTTTTTCCCCACAAAATGTTAGAACATTTGCTGCAAAGTATTTTTCATTCTACATGCTGCCAGCACAGTTTCCCCGTGGTGGGTTTTGAACCCAGGTCTTCTAAAAATTTTCTGGGTCTTTGGATTAACAGTATAGTGGTAATACCACTAGGCCATTGCTTCCTCAATCATCAAGTGTCAATCATCACTAATTCTCCATGACAAGGCCGACCAGGGTCCACTTGCAAAATAACCAATGCTCTGCTTTACTTTGCGGTTTCTCTTGAGTTGTCCTGACAATGGAAAGCTTTGACAAAATGTGCGTTTCTTCAGCAATTCCCAAATTCTGTTCAAGCTATAAACTCTAGGACATCAATCAGCCAGATTCATTTTGATCACAATTGATGATAATTATCATGCTTATTGCTATGGAAATTAGCTTGAGAAATCCAGACTTCTGAGCTGAATTTAAATTCTACCTGTCGCTGTGGCAGGATGTGAACTTGTGTCCTCACAGCTACTCAACAAGATTATGGCTGACCTGTTCATGGCTTTAACTCCACCTGCATGCCTGTCCCCATAATTGGTGACTTCCTTATTGATATAAAATCTAACTGAGCCTTCAATGTACTCAATGGCTCAGCCTCTTCTGATCGCTGGGGTACATAGAGTATCATAGACAAGTAGCAGGCAGTGGGGCAGAGGCTGCAGTTACAAAGAGCTGAATGCCATTCTCCCATCTCTAAGTCATCAAAATTCTCAGGTCATATCAAACAGTGATGAGTTCCCCAAAATAGAGATATTCTGAACAATGACACATTAGCAGCGGCTCTCTTCAGTCTAGTGGACGCAATGCCACGAACCCCCACCAAGGTAATATCTTTTCCCACAACATGTTGGCACATTTGCTGCTAAGTAAAAAATATTTTTCACTCTCCATACTGCCGGCACAGTTTCCCCATCATTTCTCCCGAGTGGGTCTGTAATCTGAACCATCAACTCAGTGAGGACAAATAATGAAGCCTCAAGCCATGCTGGAAACTGTAACTGCGGTCACAGGTTACCTGTGACCATTGGTTATCGTTTTGGGTCCGGCGACCCTTCCTCAGAACTGATGGTGGCCGGGTGATTGCTGGGAAAATTGTTTTCGCAGCCACCATCAGTTCTGAGGAAGGGTCACCAGACCCGAAACGTTAACTCAGTTTTCACCTCCACAGATGCTGCCAGACCTGATGAGCTTTTCCAGCAACTTTGTTTTTGTTCCTGATTTACAGCATCCGCAGTTCTTTCGGTTTTTACCTATTATCATTGTCTCCTCTGGGTAAATGAATTGGGATGGTCTGATGTAATGGTGCTTCTTTAACATAGACAGTGGCTTGAAACCAATGAGGACCAAGCCTGGAGAATCAAATCTCATCAGCTCCTCTGTTTCTTCTTTCTCCAGAACAATCTGCCTGCGTCCGTAAACCTCAGAACAAAAAAAGGAAAAAGGATCAGGATTGCAACTGCCCGAATTTGTACTAAAAACCTTTTAAATAACTCACTTGCTGAGTCCCCAAAGCCTGTCCACTGTTTAATTGTTACGATGGTGTCGGATTACTTCCCACTTGCATGGATAGGTGCAGCTCCAAACCAATCCGGAAGCTCGACGTCATCCAGACCAAGGCATCCTGGTACCAAATCCACAAACATTCACTCCCTCCACCACTGACGCTCAGTGACAGCAATGTATACCAACTCTGAGGTGCAGTGCAGAAATTCACAAAAGTTCTTTAAAAAATATTTTCCAAACACATGACTACTTCCATCAGTTGTACCAAATCTACAAGATACACAACAACACCTTCCAAAGCGCCTGCCCAAACCCGTAACATCTCCCATTTAGAAGGACGAAGGCAGCAGTTGCATAGGAACACCATCACCTTCAAGTTGCAGTCCAAAGCCACATTCCATCTGACCTGGAACTATATCACTGTCTCTTCCGTCTCACTGGGACAAAGTTTGGAACGTTTTCCCTAACAGCATTGTGGGGCTACCTGCAGCACATGGACTGCACCAGTACATGGTGAATCACCACCATTCCCAAGGGCAATTAGGGATGGGCAACTAATTCTGACCTAGCCAATATTTCCCACATCGGTGAAAGAATAAATAGAACTAATATGTCTTTATGTAGCAAATTTAACATAGCAAATTGTTCCAAACTTCTTCACAGGACCACTATAAAATAATATTTAACACCAAGTAACATAAGGAGATAAGTTCAGGAGAACAAAAACTTGGTTGAAGAGGCTGATTTTACAGAGTTTCTTAAGAGGAGAAAAGAGGGAGCGAGAGAGGTGGACAGAGAGGTTTGGGGAAAGAATTCCAGTACTTGCCAATGATGATGAAAATCAGGGATATGCAAGAGACAATACTCTGAGAGGTACGGAGATCTCCTAGCTGTGTGGGGCCACAGGAGAGAACAGAGATAGGGAAGGGCGAGATCATGAAGGCATTTCAAATCAAAGATGAGAATTTGAAAATTCAGGCATTGCTAGAACAATGTAGGTTGCTGGTCACAGGAGCGAAGTGGGCTTTGTATGAGGTAGGTGACAGGCATGATTCTATGATGATTGTATGATTTGAGTCTGTAAGTTGATGTCGACGTAAAGGTGACAGCTCCCATCTCAAAGTCATTTGAAAACAACAATTGATCCGATGTGGAAAAAATATGACCAGTCTTATTAGTGCTGAGCATGTTTATGCCTCTCAGCTCAGATTTCCCATCTCAAACTCAACTGAGAAGAAGAACTGATCACACGGTGGGGTCGTTTAGCTCAGTTAGTTGGATGGTTGGTTTGTGATACAAAGTGAAGCCAACAGCAAGGCTTTAATTGCTGCACCCGCTGAGGTTACCATGAAGGCTCTGCCTTCTCAACCTCGTGGAGCCCCCTTGCCACAGGCACGGTGTCCCTCAGGTTAAAGTGACCATCAGTTATCTCTCTCGTTCTCTCTCTCTGTCTCTCACTAATGAGAGAGCAGTCCTATCGTCCTCTGTGACTACAATACCACTTTATATGACACTAATTTTAAACTGAGCTGAGAGGCAAAAACATACTCAGCACTCATTACTCATAAGGCAATTTCTTCTTTATTCATTCCCGGGGTAAGGGGCATCTCTGGCTAGGGCAGCATTTATTAATTGCCCACATTGCCGTGGGTCTGGAGTCACATGTAGGCCAGACCAGGTGAGGATGGCAGTTTTCTTCCCTACAGGACATTAGTGAACCAGATGGGTTTTTCCTGATAATCAACAATGGATTCATGGTCAACGTTAGACACTTAATTCCAGCTTTCTATTGAATTCAAATTCCACCAACTGCCATGGCGGGATTCAAACCCAGGTCACCAGAATGTTATCTGGGTCTCTGGATTAATAATCCAGCAATAATACCACTAGGCCATCGCCTCCCCCGGGCATATTTTCTCACATCAGATTAGCAGAGATAATCCAATAACACTCAAAGGTGGTGTTACAGGTAGAAAATGTAGTGAAGAAGGTGTTTGGCACACTCTCACTAGAGCACTGAGTATAGGAGTTGGGATGTTATGTTGAAGCTGTACAGAACATTGGTTCAGCCACTTTGGAGTACTGTGTGCAATTCTGGTCACCCTGCTATAGGAAGGATATTATTAAATTAGAGAGGGTCCAAAAAAAAATTTACCAGGATGTTACTGGGGCTGGAGGATTGTGTTGTAAGGAGAACTGGATAGGTTGGAACTTTTTTCCCTGGAACATAGGAGACTGAGGGATGACTTTATCGAGGTTTATTAAATTATGAGGGGCAAGCATAGGGTAATTAGCCGAGGTCTTTTCTCTAAAGTGGAGAAGTTCAGAACTATAGTGCATGGGTTTAAGGTCAGAGGTTTAAAAAGGTACCGGGGGCGGGGGGCAACTTTTTCACACATAGGATGATTTGTGTGAGGAATTTTTAAAAATTATATATAGAATCCGTACAGTGTGGAAACAGGCCCTTCCACCCAACAAATGCACACTGACACATAGACTGTCCCCCACCCAGACCCATCCCCCCAATCTACACATCCCTGAACATTATGGGCAATTTAGCATGGCCAATTCATCTAGACTGCACAGCAGACACGGGGAGAACGTGCACACTCCACACAGTCGCCCGAGGATGGAATCGAACCACGGTCTGTGGCGCTGTGAGGCAGAAGTGTTAACCACTGAGCCACCGTGCCACCCAAGAGCCTACTGCACCTGGTCTTCCCAGGCAGTCTCCCATCCAAGTACTAACCTTAGCTTCCAAGATCAGACATTTTCAGACTAGTGTGGCCATTGGCATGAGCTGCCAGAGGAAGCGGTAGATGTAAGTACATGAATAACAAAGGTTCAGAGGGATATCAGCCAAACACAGGCAAATGGGACTAGATTAGTTTGAGAGCCCTGCACCGCCTGGACAGGTTGTAGGTTACAAATTGATGTTTCCATGTTTGGGAAAAGCTAATGTTATTTATTGCAAAGGGATTTGAATACACGGGTAGGGAGATTATGCTTCAGTTATGTATTGGAAGCAGTTTAAAGAATGTTTACTAGACCAATACTTAGAGTGAGACGGTTGTCTGTAAGGAAAGTTTAGACAAGTTACGATTGAGTTTGTTGGAGCTGAGATGAGGAAGAAGCAATGTGACAGGGACAACTATGAACCTGAGGGGCTTGGCCAGATGGTGAGAGTATTTCCTCTTGTGGAAGAATCTTGAACGAGGTATCACTCAGAGGTCCCCCATTTAAAACAGAGAGCAGGTGGGATTCTTTTTAGAACATAGAACATAGAACAGTATAGCACAGAACAGGCCCTTCAGCCCACAATGTTGTGCCGACCATTGATCCTCATGTATGCACCCTCAAATTTCTGTGACCATATGCATGTCCAGCAGTCTCTTAAATGACCCCAATGACCTTGCTTCCCCAACTGCTGCTGGCAACGCATTCCATGCTCTCACAACTCTCTGTGTAAAGAACCCGCCTCTGACATCCCCTCTATACTTTCCACCAACCAGCTTAAAACTATGACCCCTCGTGCTAGCCATTTCTGCCCTGGGAAATAGTCTCTGGCGATCAACTCTATCTATGCCTCTCATTATCTTGTATACCTCAATTAGGTCCCCTCTCCTCCTTTTCTCCAATGAAAAGAGACCGAGCTCAGTCAACCTCTCTTCATAAGATAAGCCCTCCAGTCCAGGCAGCATCCTGGTAAACCTCCTCTGAACCCTCTCCAAAGCATCCACATCTTTCCTATAATAGGGCGCCCAGAACTGGACGCAGTATTCCAAGAGCGGTCTAACCAAAGTTTTATAGAGCTGCAACAAGATCTCATGACTCTTAAACTCAATCCCCCTGTTAATGAAAGCCAAAACACCATATGCTTTCTTAACAACCCTGTCCACTTGGGTGGCCATTTTAAGGGATCTATGTATCTGCACACCAAGATCCCTCTGTTCCTCCACACTGCCAAGAATCCTATCCTTGATCCTGTACTCAGCTTTCAAATTCGACCTTCCAAAATGCATCACCTCATATTTATCCAGATTGAACTCCATCTGCCACCTCTCAGCCCATCTCTGCATCCTGTCAATGTCCCGCTGCAGCCTATAACAGCCCTCTACACTGTCAACGACACCTCCGACCTTTGTGTCGTCTGCAAACTTGCTGACCCATCCTTCAATCCCCTCATCCAAGTCATTAATAAAAATTACAAACAGTAGAGGCCCAAGGACAGAGCCCTGTGGAACTCCACTCACCACTGACTTCCAGGCAGAATATTTTCCTTCTACTACCACTCGCTGTCTTCTGTTGGCCAGCCAATTCTGTATCCAAGCAGCTAAGTTCCCCTGTATCCCATTCCTCCTGACCTTCTGAATGAGCCTACCATGGGGAACCTTATCAAATGCCTTACTGAAGTCCATATACACCACATCCACAGCTCGACCCTCATCAACTTTTCTAGTCACATCCTCAAAAAACTCGATAAGGTTTGTGAGGCATGACCTACCCCTCACAAAGCCGTGTTGACTGTATTTGATCAAGCCATGCTCTTCCAGATGGTCATAAATCTTATCCCTCAGAATCCTTTCTAACACCTTGCAGACGACAGACGTGAGAGGGTTGTGAATCTTTGGAAATGCCTTGCTGAGAATCTGCTGGAAGCAGAGCCATTGAATGTTTTGAAGGCAGAGGTGGATAGATTCTGATTAAGCAAAGGGGGTGAAAGGTTATCAAAGTCTGGATTTGATCTTACTAAATAGCAGAGCAAGCTCTAGGGGCCAAATGATCTTTATTCCCACTTCTGGGATGTGGGTGTCATTGTTGGTGTCATGGGTGTCATCGGCAAGGCCAGCATTTAGAATCAGGGAAAGATCACAGAATCTGTGGAAAGAGGCTACTTGGCTCAATGGGTCTGCAAAGAGCATCCCAGCCCCCTACCCTATCCCTCTAACTCCACATTTCCCATGGGTAACCCACCTAACTTATAATCTCTGGACACTATGGGCCAATTTAGCATGGCCAATCCACCCTAACCTGCACATCTTTACACTGTGGGAGGAAACCCACACAGACATGGGGAGAATGTGCAAACTCCACACAGACAGTGGCCCGAGGCTGGAATCAAACTGGGGTCCCTGGCACTGTCAGGCAGCAAGTGCTAACCACTGAGCCACCGTGCCACCCTACTGCCCATCCCAAACTGCTCCTTGAACTTAGTGGCTTGCTTCACCATTTCAAAAGCAGTTAAGAGTTGCTGCTGGGACTGGAGTCATATGTAGGCCAGACCAGGAAAGGGTATTTCTTTCCCTACGAGACATTAGTGAACCAGATGAGTATTTAGGACAATCAACATTGGATATTATTCTTGGCTTTTAATGCCAGGTTTTCACTAAATTCAGATTTCACCATCTGCCACAGTGAGATTGAAACCCAAGTCTCTATGAGGCTCTTGAGTTATTAGTCCAGGGACATTACCAAGTATCACAACCTCCTCACTCCTGTTCCTAGCCCGTATGTATGTCATCTGTAAGATTCAGCAATGACAAAGTTCACTACCTGGGCCTTTTTGGTGTCACTGGGCAGGAGCAGGCTGCCTGTCTCCCCGTTAAACCAGCGAGTTTTGGTTTTGACTGGCTCGTTAGTTTCTCGGTAAAGGCGGATTGCAGTGGGCTTCTTGGCGCTCTGGATCAGATTGTAAACTCCGACAGAAAGCTCCACGCCTTCTCCCAGATTCAGGTGCAGCCTGAAGAACAGATTCAAACACTGAATCAAACACTGTCAGCAACACACGAAACAGAGAGAGGGGCAAAAGGGCGGAAACACATTAAAGTTGACACTTGCTGATGGTTGGAAAGGGTGACTGTTTAGGCATGATAGGTTAAACTGAGATCTTGACGACCTAGTTAGCTCATTGTGGAAATCCCATGACACCATCATCCTGACTTGGAAATATATTGTCGTTCCTCCAGTTGGAATTGTGGAATTCCTCCCCTAAGAGCACTGTGGGTCTACCCACACCAAATGGACTGCAACAGTTCAAGAAGGCAGCTCACCATCACCTTCTCACAGGCAACTAGGGATGGACAACAATTGTTGGCCCAGGCAATGATGCCCACATTCCGTGAATGAATAAAGAAAAGAGAAGGGTTGTCCTTTCTTGGGCAACATTTGTTCTTCCATTAACCATCAACAAACGGAAACAGTCATTTGTCTCACTGAGGAAACTTTAGCAGACAAAAGCTGCCACATTTACCAACAGTACAGCTTCAGGAGCAACATGATGCACCGGATGTTCCTGTGCAGAATTTACAGCGTAAAAACAGGCCAGCCGGGCACTGTGGGGGCGGGAGTACATTATCTCTGCCGTCCGTAACATTTCCAAGGGCTCTTGTGGCGAAGTGGTGGTGTCATTATCGCTGGATTAATGAGGCCCAGGTCCAGGTCCAGGTCCCACTGCTTGAGAGGTGTGTTATAACTTCCCTGAACGGGCTAATTAGAAAATATCTTGCAGCAGGCCATTCAGCCCACCATGTTATTGATGCTCCACACAGACGTCTTCCTAACCCTCTTTGTTTAACTTTATTAGCACCTGTCCACATTGTTCTCCTGAACCACGCCTGGTGGTATTGAGTTCCACATTCTCACCACTCCTTGGGTGAGGAAATTCCCGATTTGATTCCTTGGTGATTGTGTCACAATGATGATCTCTAGTCTTGTTCTTCTGTGTGAGTGAAGATGCCCCCCTTGGGGTCTATTCTAGCAAAATATTTCGTTCTTTTAAAGACCTCTGTTACACCTTGACAAGAGAAGAGACACCTAGGGGGCTCATCCTCCCTGACGTTTAAAGCTATCGACATAAACAGTTGCTTTTTGATCCCACTCAAATAGAAACCATGAAGAAGCTGAGATGTCCCCTCTTTCTAAGAGCAGCCAGGAATTACGTTTCGAATCTGAGTTTGAGTGATACAAGCCATCATTGAACAGATTGTAAATCCAAGCTCAGACATAAAGGCTGCCAAGATCCACTTTATCTTGAAAGCTTTCTCACATCTATTATCACATCAGGCAGACAAAGCACATGTTTGCATCTGCAAATACAGTCATATACATTACAGCATGGAATGAGGTTCTTCTGCCCATCCTGTCTGTACTGGTCATCAAGCATCTACTGTAACTATTCTAATCTCACTTGCCAGCACTTGGCCCAGGGCCTTGATGCTATGGCATTTCAAAGATTCATCTAAATATCTTTTAAATGCTGTGGTGCTTCCTTTCTTTACCACACTTTCAAACAGGGAGTTCCAGGTACCCATCACACTCTGGGTGAAAAAGTTTCTCCTCAAATCCCCTCTAAACCTCTTGCCCACGACAACTGACACCTCTACTAAAGGAAAAAGTTTGTTCCTATCAATTCTATCTATGCCCTCACAATCTCATACATCTCAATCAGTTCTCCCCTCAGCCTTCTCTGCTCCAAGGAAAACAACCCCAGCCTGTTCAGTCCCTGAACATAAGAATGAGCAGTAGGAGGAGGCCATTCAGCCCCTTGAATCTGCTCCGCCATTTAATATGATCATGGCTGATCTCATCTAGGCCACAGCTCCACTTTGCCGCCCACTGTCCATAACCCTTCAACCTATTACTAACGAATATTTCCTCCTCAAATTTATTCACTGTTCTAGCATCCACTGCACTCTGGGGCAGTGATTCATGACCCTTTGAGAGAAGTAATTTCTCATCTTTATTTCAAATCTGCAACCCCTTATCCTAAAACTATGACCTCTCGTACGAGACTGAGCCACATGACGAAACATTTGCTCTATATCCACTTTGTCAATCTCCTTTTGCATTTCATATAGCCCAATTAAGTCTCCTCTCATTCTTCTAAACTCCAGTGAGTACAGATCTAAACTACTCACGGCCGAAGCGCTGCAGTGTTTTTTGTTGTGAAGAGGGTTGCCAGAGGCTGTAGGTTTTGAGAGGTGCTGCTCCAGGTCAGGCAGGGCTGACTACGACTCTTCCCACCTACTGCTTGTGCGTCACAAGGATTTACAGGTTGATAATAAAAGCGTGTAGCCGCATTATGAACAAAACCTTCCTTGGTCCCGAGGCTGGGATTTCAACCTGCAGCATCTGGCTCAGAGGCAGGGACACTACCCACTGTGCCACAGGACTGCCGCAGCAATCTAATAGGGAAGGTACTCGATCAGAAACTTCAGAGTCTCCCAGGACCCTGGAGGCTCTCTGCTGTTCCTGAGGTAGCTGACCTGGTGGTGGCTTTTTTCTTGTAGTCCTTGGCCCACATCTTCCGCAGCAGATCGTCCAACTTGGCTGATTCCACGCCCTGCGTGGTGCCATCATCATCCTCTGTGATGCTGACAATGTCACAGTAGAAGAGAGACAAGTCAAACCCACCGGGTTTCTTCAGGTGCATTAGGTCCAAGATGATGCCTGCACACAGACAAGAACAGTGAGACTGACACTCGACTCGTACCAACAAGGCAACTCTTTTTATTAACATTTCTCTATCAAAAATATCTATTCACAAAAGGAAAGATCTTCTTTCCCAACTTTCCGGAGATCATTCAAGTTCTTGCCTGGGGTAGACAGGCAGAATGGCTATTTATTCTCCCAGGCTGACTGTTATCCACTCCTTTGCCTATCCAACTGCTCTCTCTCTCTTTGGGCTCTATCTCCACCGATCGTCTACTCCTCCCAACCTATCTTCTGCATAAACGCCAACCTTTTCCCAGCCACCATCAGTTCTGAAGTATGGTCACTGGACTCAAAACGTTAACTCTGATTTTTCTCCACAGATGCTGCCAGACCTGCTGAGCTTTCTCATAATTTCTGTTCCTGTTAGAAGATGAGGGTCTTTCTTTCGATTATTTTTGATCTATGTGATCTCCTGGGATGGTTTTGATTGCCTAAAGAGAGTGTTAACACAGGCTCTGTTTATTTTCTTCGCCCTTGAGTCAATGGCTGCTTGTGGGTCAGGAGTGTGAGCAGAGAAGACACAAGGAAATGTTTCGGGTTGTGAGGATGGTGTAGGGCACGCTCCGGACACGCAGGAAGTCCTTCCCTCCCCCTCAGTTTCGTACACTGGTGGACCTCCGCTGTGAAAATAACTCATGGTCACTCCTGGCGGACCGTGTTTCATGTGTGAGCCCTGACAGCCAAAGCAGTGAAGAGGATATCAGATGGAATTCCATTTCACCCAGCCCAGCTCTGTTTGTTGTCAAATGGATCTGAAGCACAGTTTCTAAGCGACTCAAATCCCTCTGGTGGTCTTGGCCCTACCTACCTTTGTCACAATACATGGTCCTACAAGGTATTGCATATTGGTAAAATAAACAAGGATAGGACTTCTCCAATTAAAAGTAGAGCCTTGGGTAGTGCTGTAGAACAGAAGGACCTCGGGGTCCACGTATATAATTCTTTGAGATTTGCATTACAGGTAGACAGGGTAGTTAAGAAGGCATTGAGCACGCTTGCCTTCATTGCTCAGACCTCTGAGTATAGGTCTTGGGATGTTATGTTGAGGTTGTACAGGATGTTGGTGAGGCCTCTTCTAGAATACTGTGTCTAGTTCTGGTTGCCCTGTTATAGGAAGGATAGTATTAAACAGGAGAGGGTTCAGAGGAAATTTACCAGGAAGTTGCTGGGTATAGGAAATTTGAGTTATAAGGAGAAGCTGGGACTGGGGTTGTTGACTTGCTCGCCGAGCTGGCTTCTTTTTGTGTAGACATTTCGTCACCATGCTATGTGACATTATCAGTGGAGCCTCCAATGAAGCGATGTTGTTCTACTCCACTTGGAATTGAAACTGTCTGGTTGGTTATGGTGAGTAGTGTCACTTCTGGTTTTGATCTTTATGGGGTTATATAGGGGTCCAATTCTATATGTTGGTTGAATTCCCAGAGGCGGGGCTACTTTCACTGAAGTCTAGGAGGCTGAGGGGTGACCTTATTGAGATTTGTACTTCCAAAGGAAGTGGTGAATGTAGGTATAGTTACAACATTTAAAAGACATTTTGATGAGTACATGAAGAAGAAATGTTTGACGGATACGGGCCAAGCGTAGGCAGGTGGGACTAGTCAGTTTGGGATTATGGACCGAAAAGTCTATTTCCATGCTGTATGAGTCCATAATCTTCCATTATCTTTGTGCTCCTCCATTTCTTGCCACTTATACATGGCCCAGTTCCCTCGCTCCACAAGGCACAGCTGTGCACCAATCTGGAGCTGCTCTGTCTGGATCTCTCAATCTGTCTACCTTGCTTTCTGTCTTTAAGGTGTTACTTAAAATTTACCTGATCAAAAGTTCTCTCTGTCTGTCTCCTAATATCTCCTCCAGTGACTCAGCACCATATTTTGTTCCATTACTCCCGAGTAATGGTTTGGGATGTTATGTTTCAAAGGTGATATGTAAATGAAAGTTGTTGTTGTGGCAGAGGGACAGTACTATGCAGAGACTACGTGTCTGTCACTGGAAGGATGTCGCTGTTTTAAGTTGTTCCGTTTTTGTCGGGATCAGTTAGTGGATCATGTTTAACATCGAGAGTTCCGTCTTTGAATCACCTCACAGTGGGCTTAATGTTTGACAGTGTGACTTGATCAGTGTTACTCTGCCTGACCCACCCTCTCATTCTTAGAACCTCCAACTCCCTCCGTCCTATTCCGTGACCCTCCGACACATTATCACTCCTTTTCATTTCGACTCATGAACCCATCCTCACTTACTCCCTGACCCTTCAATTCACAACGCCACCCGCTCCCTAACCCTCTGACACATCACCCTTCCTTCCCAGTGACCCTCGGACTCATGGACCAACCCCGCTCCCAGCCGCTAACCTTCTGACCTGCAACATCTCGCACTCCCTGTCCCTAGGCAGCCAGTTGTCCCTCCCTATTGCAGCCTCTTGAGGGTGGGTCAGGGAACGGCAGAGGTTCTGAGCTAGAGGAACGAACGGCAGTGAACAGAAGGTGAGTGACAAAGGGAGGCAGCGTGGGGTTGCTGGGGGTGTGTGGGCAGTGAGAGAGGGAGATCGGCAAGCTGGCTAGGAGCAAAGCAGCAAATGGGATCTCTGTTCACATCTTCAATTTTATCTTAATAATCTACCAATATATGAATTTAGATAATGAAATATTTCAAATTATAGGATTTAATGTTTATACTCGAGGAGAGAAATCTGAGGGAACCTAATTTAAAAAATGCTTTAATGGGAACATCTGATATGATTTAAGTTAAAGTCATACTTTGGAATTGTCTTATGGGACAATGGTAGCGTCCATACCCCTAAACTGAGAGACCCAGGTTCAAATCTGTGTAATAACAATGTCTAAGCACCTTTACTCAACAACTTTATCTCAAACATTACTAGGAATGTAGGGATAATCTGGGCCTTATCTCACTGGAGTGTAGGAGGTTGAGGGGTGACCTTGTAGAGGTTTATAAAATCATGAGGGGCATTGATAAGGTGAATAGCAGGTGTCTTTCCCCCAGGGTGGGGGATTTCAAGACTGGGGGCATATTTTTAAGGTTAAAGAAAAAGATTTAAAAAAGGCATGAGGGATGATTTTTTTTTTACACAGAAGGTGGTTTATGTGTAGAATGAACTTCCAGAGGAAGCGGTGGATGAGGGTACAATTACAACATTTAAAAGACGTTTAGGTAAGTACACGAATAGGAAAGGTTTGGAGGGATATGGGGGAAGTGCAGGCAGATGGGACTAGTTTAGTTTGGGAACATGGTCGACAGGGGCTGGATAGGCTGAAGGGTCTGTTTCTGTGCTGTATGACTCTATGACTCTGTAACAGGTTGATTAGAAAATACCTAAAGTTGCAGATTTTAGGACTGAAGCTGCAGCCTTATGTGAGGACATACTGTACTGTAATTCTTTTGCCCAGTTGCTGACAAATAAATAACAATGTTTGACGGTAAGTGTCACCCACCCACCTGTCTCTCGGAGGTCGCTGGCCTTGGTTCTGGCCATTCGCGCTTTGGAGCTGTCTTTAGCATGTGGATTGTCGTTGTTGGTGAACAGCATGATGCGTTTGTGGCTCAGCTTGAGCCGGACATCACTGAACAGGTTGGAGCAGACCCAGAGTGCGTCGCCCAGTGAGCCATCCGTGCTGTGTCCTATCTGCTCCTTGAAGGAACGCTTCCCTTTCTCTCCCTCGTACTGGTCCACTTCCAACACTCGCTTAGCACCTGTGTCCGGAGGGATGGATTCAGTTTAGAACTTCAATCTACTAAACACACATCACAGAACGGCCCATCCTACTCTCTGTCCAACACAGTGACACAGACTTCAGAAACCTGCCCTTACACTTTGCAGACTAAGATGGAATTTAATTGCATTATGACTATTTTATCCCAGGGAATCTCTTACCATCTGATTGCTATTTGAACTTGGCTCACTGCAGAATATTGGAGGCAGGAAGGTTGTGTAGGCTCCACCTTGCACCAAAATGTGTTCCCCCAATATCTCTGTAATGGTGGTTAGATCTAAATCATTTATTTCAAATTGTGCTGCCGGTTTGTCTATCTTGTTACGAATGCTTTCAGATTCAGAGACAGAAGTTTTCCTACTGTTTTAACGGCTGTTCTTTGCAAGGGCCTTACTTGTGAGTGCACTCTCACCATTAGACTCTGTCCCTTCCTGTCTAACTCAGCTGGTTATTACTGTATTGGCCGCAACTTTGCTTTTACAGGGTTTCCAAATCTCCCTTTACCTAAGTGCACTTTTACTTTCTAACACCTGCTCCACACCCTACTTTCTTCTTTATTTCTAAAATATACTTTAGTCATAAAAATGTCTTTATAAACATACATAGTCAGTGACACAGTTCGAGAATCGTATAATCCCTATGATGTGGAAACAGGCCATTCAGACCAACAAGTTCACACGACCATCCGAAGAGCATCCCATTCCCCCATCCCCTTTCATTTCCTATGGCTCAAACACCCAAATCGACACACTCTGAACACTACGGGCAATTTAGCACGGCCAATCCAACTAGCCTGCACATCTTTGGGCTGTGGGAGGAAACCCGAGTACCCAGTAGAAAACCATGCAGACACGGGGAGAATGTGCAAACTCCACATTGACAGTTGCCCGAGGCTGGAATTGAACCTGGGTCCCTGACAGTGTGAGGCAGCAGTGCTGAGGCACCTTGCTGCCTCAAACCTTAGATAATACCAAGGTGGAATTACAGCACATGGTGCTGATTAGAGCAAGTTATAATCAAGTCTGGACAAATTGTGTGCATTGTCTTTAGAACCATGCGCACAGATGTTCTTCAAACGAATGCACATGCAGAGTGGGCTGCAGATGCAGGTGTCAGCTAACACTGCCGTAAAACTACGGCAATAAGAGGGACTGACTCACTTCAGCCACCATTAGCTATCAGTCCTTCTCTTTAAACTGCGTCTCATTGAAGTCGACACAAAGAACATCAAAACACAATGCAATCATGCTGACATTACCTGCCTTGAAATTTGTTGCTATTTGTCAGTTCACGTTACACCCTGTACAGTAATATATGAAGAAACAGACATTCGAGTTTGACTCTACCCAAAAAACTAACTCGAGGCATTCCTTACAAGATTATAAACAATGTGCATTTGGGGCACAGCTGGGTCCAATAACTGAGCGGACCCCCATTTAACTTGGGCAGAAAGGACTCACACAGTGGTCTTGGCAGCCCCAAGTTTTACTGCGGCCCTCAGCGTGTAGTCTTGGACCTTGGGATGTGCCAGTCTGTAACACCCCTTGCTCTGGAAGACCAACAAGTTTCAGGCAGACCAAAGAGCATCTTTTACCGAGTTCATGGTCCTCCAGGCACAACAGTCTAAATATAAATATTTTTGTTCACTGAGCCCAGGGCAGTTTCAGTGGTGCCTGTCTCAGCAAATTAACTCTCTTTCTTCACTTCTCCTCATGTGGTGCCGGGGCCCCACACATCAAAGCAAAGTATTGCAAAGAGGTTCTTCTGGAGAAGTCATATTGGACTCAAAACATTAACTCTGTTTCTCTCTTCACAGATACTGAACTCCTCCAGCATTCACTGTGCTTGTTTCAGATTTCCAGCACCCTTTGTATTCTGCTTTTATCCAGTGAGGAAAGGTGGGTGAATGTGATAGGGGGAATGAAAAAGCAACAGCGGCAGTAGTGACATTTATATATCACCCTTCACCATTTCAGACATCCCCAAATGTTAACCAGTCAATGAAATGCCCCACTGTTCTGCCCAATTGTTATTTCTCAGCCACTAACAAACAGCCTGGTCATTACAAAAACCGAAAGAACTGCGCATGTTGGGAATCAGAAACTAAAACTGAAATAACAGTAAAAGCTCAGCAGGTCTGGCAGCATCTGTGAAGAGAAACTGGAGTTAATGTTTCAGGTCCAGTGACCCTTCCTCAGAATTGATAGTAGCTGGGAAAATGTTGGTTTTTATGCAGAAGACAGGGTGGTTGGACGGACTACGGATAAATGACAGGTGGAGATAGAACCCCCCCCCCCCACCCAATTTTTTGTCAGGACAAGGTCAAAAATCACATGACACCAAGTTATCATCCAACAGGTTTATTTGAAGAGATAATGGGAACTGCAGATGCTGGAGATTCCAAGATAATAAAATGTGAGGCTGGATGAACACAGCAGGCCAAGCAGCATCTCAGGAGCACAAAAGCTGACGTTTCGGGCCTAGACCCTTCATCAGAGAGGGGGATGGGGGGAGGGAACTGGAATAAATAGGGAGAGAGGGGGAGGCGGACCGAAGATGGAGAGTAAAGAAGATAGGTGGAGAGGGTGTAGGTGGGGAGGTAGGGAGGGGATAGGTCAGTCCAGGGAAGACGGACAGGTCAAGGAGGTGGGATGAGGTTAGTAGGTAGCTGGGGGTGCGGCTTGGGGTGGGAGGAAGGGATGGGTGAGAGGAAGAACCGGTTAGGGAGGCAGAGACAGGTTGGACTGGTTTTGGGATGCAGTGGGTGGGGGGGGAAGAGCTGGGCTGGTTGTGTGGTGCAGTGGGGGGAGGGGATGAACTGGGCTGGTTGAGGGATGCAGTGGGGGAAGGGGAGATTTTGAAACTGGTGAAGTCCACATTGATACCATATGGCTGCAGGGTTCCCAGGCGGAATATGAGTTGCTGTTCCTGCAACCTTCGGGTGGCATCATTGTGGCAGTGCAGGAGGCCCATGATGGACATGTCATCAAGAGAATGGGAGGGGGAGTGGAAATGGTTTGCGACTGGGAGGTGCAGTTGTTTGTTGCGAACTGAGCGGAGGTGTTCTGCAAAGCGGTCCCCAAGCCTCCGCTTGGTTTCCCCAATGTAGAGAAAGCCGCACCGGGTACAGTGGATGCAGTATACCACATTGGCAGATGTGCAGGTGAACCTCTGCTTAATGTGGAATGTCATCTTGGGGCCTGGGATGGGGGTGAGGGAGGAGGTGTGGGGACAAGTGTAGCATTTCCTGCGGTTGCAGGGGAAGGTGCCGGGTGTGGTGGGGTTGGAGGGCAGTGTGGAGCGAACAAGGGAGTCACGGAGAGAGTGGTCTCTCCGGAAAGCAGACAGGGGTGGGGATGGAAAAATGTCTTGGGTGGTGGGGTCGGATTGTAAATGGCGGAAGTGTCGGAGGATAATGCGTTGTATCCGGAGGTTGGTAGGGTGGTGTGTGAGAACGAGGGGGATCCTCTTGGGGCGGTTGTGGCGGGGGCGGGGTGTGAGGGATGTGTCGCGGGAAATGCGGGAGACGCGGTCAAGGGCGTTCTCAATCACCGTGGGGGGGAAGTTGCGGTCCTTAAAGAACTTGGACATCTGGGATGTGCGGGAGTGGAATGTCTTATCGTGGGAGCAGATGCGGCGGAGGCGGAGGAATTGGGAATAGGGGATGGAATTTTTGCAGGAGGGTGGGTGGGAGGAGGTGTATTCTAGGTAGCTGTGGGAGTCGGTGGGCTTGAAATGGACATCAGTTACAAGCTGGTTTATTTGAAGACACAGCTTTCGAAATCTCACTCCTTCTTTAGGTGTTAAAGGTGACATCAGGCACAGAATTTATAAGCAAAAGCTCAAAGGGTCACAGGGCTGATGTAAATGTATCAAACAAACCTAAGATGGCTGTTAAATCTTTAGTCAGTTAGAAAGGAGATGCAGGTTTCAAGTGATTAATATACAAATCCCAGAGTTACTTTCAAGTCACTGCCCAACTTTGGAAATAAAATCAGTCTGACTCCAAGTTAAAACACAGACTAGATTCTAAATAAAGCCTCACACCTAAAATGCACTGTCTGACCTGAGATGTCACCTCTGGTGCGCTGATAAAACCTTTAGTTCTCTTAGGGCAGTGATTACCCATTGTCATCATCATGTTGGTGTTCACTGCTAAATTTTCTATGTTACAATTTGCATGGAGCAAGACTCCAAGAGTGCAGGCAGGAGATACTCCATAGCAGGTTTAAACAGACAGGACTGAACAGCTCTGAGGTAGGGTCACTGGACCTGAAATGTTAACTCTGATCTTCTTCTTCACAGATGCTGCCAGACCTGCTGAGCTTCTCTTGCAACTTCGGTTTTAGGTGCTGAACATTACCTGGTGTGTCCAAGTCATGGAGAACGTAAACATGCTTGAAGTCTACAGAGTTCTTGTGCTTCTGAGTCCCAAAGAACACGACAGCCAACAGATCACGCTCACTGCTGATAATCTTACTGGTGTACACCCTGTGAACACACTGTAAGCACAGAGTCACATCGGTCAGCAGCAGAACTAGATTTGGTTCTTGGTGGAATAAGAGAACATCTGGACATCTAGCTTAAAGCAATTCAAAAGCACTCCAGAGTTACCACCTTAAACATTCACTCCCTCCACCATCGATGTACAGTGATGGCAGTGTGTACCATCTGCAACATATACTGCAACAACTTGGACATAGGTTTAAGAGGGGAAAGATTTAAAAGGGACCTAATGGACAACTTTTTCACACAGTGAATGATGCAAGTATGGCTTGAGCTGCCAGAAGAGGTGGTGAAGGCTGGTACAATTACAACATTTAAGAGACATTTGGATGGGTACAAGAATAGGACTGGTTTAGAGGGCCATGGGCCAAATGGGACTAGACTAATTTAGGATACCTGGTCAGTATGGACCAAAGGGTCTGTTTCCATGTTCTTCAGCTCTATATCTCACTGTGGCTCCTTAGACAGCATCTTGCAAACCCCTGATCTCTACCTCTCAAAGGACAGTGACAGTAGATACATGGGAACACCAGCCCTGTAAGTTCCCCTCCAAACCACTCACCATCCTGACTTGCAAGTATATTACTGTTCGTTCAAAACGCTGGAATTTCCTCCCTAACAGCACTGCGGATGTCCCTGTGCCACAGGGATCACAGTTCTCCACCAACTTCTCAAGGGCAATTAAGGATGGGTAATAATACCAGTGCCATCAATGAAATTCCACAATAAACAAGTTTCACTCTGGCAGCTTTCCTGTGCCATTGCTCATGCTGGGTCGGACAGCATGCAGTTTTGTAAGGGCAGAAAGGCTGCACAGGGGATTATTTTACTTCTAAAATGAAACCTTCTCTTCTCAAGACTTGACTATTGTCAAGGTCCTCTGCTCTACAAGAGGGTGACTAATTATCTCTCCTGAAATCTGAAGCCACTTTCAAATCCCAGGTCTCTTCCAAGGTCATGATGAAAAGTGCCGCTTTTCTTGCCCTGATTTTAAAGTTGTTTTACTTCAGGAATCAAGTGTGACAGATGTCAGCTGAGCACCGCCAGGGAACCTGCAGGTGGTGCATGTGTCTGTTACTCTTGTCTTTCTGGATGGGAATGGTTGTGGGTCAGGCGAAGGACCCTCAGTGAGTTGCTGCACTGTATCTCGTAACCCGAGAGACCACGGTGGGATTTGAACGCAATCTCTGGGTCACTGGGCCTGCATTGTGACCACAACACTATCAGAGCTGCATAGCTGTGTCCACAGTGGACATACCAATAGTTATCTCTTACCTTATCAGTCTTCTCTTACCTGCATAGTCATGTCAAATGCTGAGGTGTCATCATTGTTCGTTTCAAACATGGCTTCTGAGGCATCGATGAGAAAAATTAAGCTGTCCCTTCCAGCATACCTGATATCCTCTGAAAGAACAGATGGAAAAGTGAGGAAGGTGATTGTGTGAGTAACCACATCATTCCTGCTCTGACCCATCCAGGAATTCCCTGCCCTGTGAAGCAGCTCAGGCTACCTTGTTGAATGTTTTTAAGGCAAAGATAGATTTTTGAACAGTAAAGGAACTAAGGGTAATGGCGAGCATCAGGTAAGTGGAGCTGAGTGCACAAAAAGATTAGTCATGATCTTATCGAATGGCAGGGCAGGCTTAAGGGACCAGATGGCCTAATCCTGCTCCTAGTTCTTATTATTTCTGTTTGGAAGAACAGTGACTCTGCAAAATCCCAATGCATTTGATACACCTTTCCCCTTTGTAAATAAATGTCTGTAACTGTGGTCTAACAGCCTTAAATAGGCTGACTTGGAGAAATACAGGCATCGGCTTCTTCAAAACTAAAGCAAAATGCTGCAGGCATTGGAAATCTGCAATGAAGGCAGAAAATGCTGGAAGCACAGGAAGACACACACCAGATGTGCAGGGGGAGGAGAGGGAGTGAGAAAGAGTTCATGACTCAGGGCAAGGGCCGTCTTCACAGCTTCTGGAGGCTGTGGCTAAGACACACAGCAGGAACATTTCTGTCGTTGCATCTACAATGACACAACTTTTGTAAAAACAAAACTAAAAAAAGGCTTGGATTATTGTGAACTGTGAAGAGGATAGCGTTAAAACGTCAAGAAAGGAGGGAAGGAGGGAGTGGTGTAGTGGTAATGTCACTGGGCAGTATCCTCTGAGGACAAGGCCAGGCAGTGAAATTTGAACTGAATAATGATCGTGAATTAAAAGATAAGACAATGGCAGCCATGCCACCTTTGTTAACTGTCACTAAAAACCATGTAGTTCACTAATCCCCTTTCGAATGGGAGATCTACTGGTGTGGCTCCGACACGGCCTCTAAAATGATCAAGGGGCAATTAGGGATGGGCTATAAATGCAGGCCTCACCAAAGATGCCCATATCCCATCAGAGACTAAAACAAATTCATAGACAGGTCGATGGAATGAGCAGTCACATAGCAGGTGACACTCATGCAGAGACACGTGAAGTGATGCGTTTGGAGGGAAAAATAAGTCAGACATTAAGCTGAAGGGTGTAATTCTGAAGGGGGGGACAGGAGCAGCGGGACTTGGGCGTACATACGCACAAATCACTGACGTTGGCAGGACAGGTTGGAAAAGGCATATGTGATCCTGAGTTTTACAAATAGGGATATTTAGTAAAAAGAAGCAGGTTACAGTGAAACTTTGTAAAACATCGGTTAGCCCTCGGCTGGAGTCTGTTGTCTGATTCTGGTTACTGGTTTATAGGAAGTTTTTTAAAATTCATTCACAGTATGAAATGTATCACTGGCTGGCCCAGAATTTAGTGCCCATCCCTAATTGCCCAGAGGGCAGTTAAGAGCCAACCACATTGCTGAGCGCCTGGATTCACACGGAGGCAGACCAGCTAAGGATGGCAGTTTCCTTCCTTAGAGGACATTAGTGAGTTAGATGGGTTTTTCCGACAATCAGCAATGGATTCACAGTCATCATTAGACTCTTAATTCCAGATTATTTTTAAACATTGCATTCAAATTCCATCATCTGTCATGGTAGGATTTGAACCTGGGTCCCCAGAACATTAGAGATAACAAGGTGTAGAGCTGAATGAACCCAGCAGACTAAGCAGCATCAGAGGAGCAGGAAAGCTGACGATTGGGGTCTGGACCCATTTTCGGAAATGGCCTGCTGTGTTCATCCAGCTCTACACCTTATTATCTCAGAATCTCCAGCATCGGCAGTTCCCACTATTCCCAGAGCATTATCTGGGTCTCTGGATTAAAAGTCCAGCAATAATACCACTAGGCCATCTCCTTCTCCTTAGGGAGAGTGCTGACAAGATTCATGAGAATGGTTTCAGGGATGAGGAACTTCACTTCCATGGATAGAGTACAGGAGCCGTGACTGTTCCTACAGCGAGTTGAGAAGAGATTCAATAGAGGTGTCCAAAATCGCAAGGATCTGGATGGAGTAGATAGTAACCACTCCTTTTGGGGATACGGTAGAGAACCAGAGGACACCATCCTGAGGCAAATGATAAAAGAAGCAACAGGTAGGTGAAGAAACCTTTTATATGTAGTGAGTGTTTATGGTGTGAAGTGCACTTCCTGAGAGTGTGATGGATACAGGTTCAACTGTGTCTCCCAAAAGGGCAACTATCTGAAGAGAAAAATAAAGCTGGGCTTCAGGAAAAAGATGTAAAGTGGAAATAAAACAATTGCTCTTGCAAAGAGTGATCATGGAAATAATAGGCCAAATAGCCTCCTGTGCCATAACCACGCTGTGATAAGATCCTATAGTATCTTGCGGCATCTTTCACACATTCAGGATGTTCCTGTGGGCTCTACAGCCAATGAAGAATATTTGAAATGTAGTCACTGTTGTAATGTAGGAAGCACTGTGGTCAATTCGCACATAGCAAATGCCCACATGCAGCGACGGGCTAATGACCAGATAATCCACTCTAGTGACGCTGATAGAGGGGTAAATATCGACTAGGACACCAGAGAGAAGTCCCTCGCTCTTCTTGAAAACAGTGCTACAGGATCCTTTAGAAGACAGACATGGAATCAGTTTAGCATTTCTGGCACCTTGGACAGTGCAGCACTCCTTCAGTACTGTAATGGAGTGTCAGCCCCAATTAGGTGCTCAAATCCTGGATTGGTACTCAAACCCACAAGATCTCATGGCACCAAGGACAAGCATACCGCCCCAAGGATAAGAGATCTGTGACCCAGTGATGGGTGTCTGGATTAGGAACAGCAGGTTCAAGTCCTGCCTTGGGACCTGACAGCCACAACAGGTATGTCATGATGCGGCCAAACAGACCGACTGACAATCTGCAAATTCTGCTGGTACATCAATGGCAGGCAGTAAGAGCAGGAGCACTTTCTGCTCGGTTAGTACCATGTGGTAGCTGCAGTGTAACAGGTTCCATCCCCACCCCCAACTTTAAAAGACTTTACGTGCAGGTTCTTTCCATGAACAATAGACTTGGTGGGGGGAGCTTGTGCATGCAACCCAGAAAGCTAGAACACAGGGGCAGCAGGGAATCCGGAAGGGTAATGGAATGTTGGCCCTTATTTCAAGGGGGTTGGTGTATTAGAGTAGAGAAGTCTTCCTGCAACTATACAACTTCTGATGAGACCATACCTGGAGTATTATTAACAGTTTTGATCCTGTTATTTAAGGAAAGATAGTATTTCTTTGAAGGCAGTTCAAAGAAGGTTCATTAGGCTGATCCCTAGAAAGGAGAGATGGTCTTATGAGCAAAGGTTAAACAGGTTGTGAATCAGATATGACTCTTAAGGGTTTTTGACAGGGTAAATGCTGAGTGGATGATCCCCCTCACAGGAGAGCCCAGGACCAGACAGCATAGATGCAGAATAAAGGGGCACCAATTTAAGACTGAGAAGAGGAGGAATTTCTTCTCTCGAGGGGTGAGTGTCTTTGGAACTCCCTGCCACAGACAGCTGTGGGGGCAGAGTCCGTGAGTATATTTAAACCCGAGATAAGTTGATAGAGAGCGAGGGGAGGGGAGAGAGAGAGAGAGGGAGGGAGCAAGAGAAAGAGAGAGATCAAGGGAGATAGACAGAAGATTGCTGAACAGCTGGGGAATCAAAGATTATGGGGAAAAGGTGAGAAAGTAAACTTGAAGAATGTTGGATCAGCCATAATCCTATTGAATGGTGGAACAGGGTCGAGGGGCTGAATGGCCAAATCCTGTTCCTATTTCTTATGACTGCACATACACTAACAGCAACACAGGAAAGACAATCCTTCCTCAACAAAGACAGAAACAGCTGTACTTCAATTCTGAAGGGTCACTGGACCCGACACGTAGACTCTGCTTTCTCTCCACTGATGCTGCCAGACCGGCTGAGTTTTTCCAGTTATTCCTGTTTTTGTTTCAGATTTCCAGCATTTGCAGTTTTTTAGTTTCAATCATTCCCCAATACTGGCTTTGCTATGTACTTAGTCCTGCCATAGCGTGGGAGCTGATGGTCATTAAACATCTTGAAGGACAAGTCACGGCAAGTCCTTAGCTGCACTGGGGGTGAGTAGTGTTCAAAAAAAAATTCCCTAAAATGTAAGTAGTGATTTCTTCAGTGTTAATAATAAACACTAGAAGGGTCAAGTATGGCAGGAATTTGGAGCACAGCCTGGGTGAACTGGGGTACTGCTGGAATTCGGTGGAATCAGTCAGTGTCTATGTATTTAATTAAGGGGAGTAGCCAATACTGATATACTGGTATCTACATACCCAGAGGCAACTCTTTGCCATTCAACATTTCTTTTCAATATCGTCCATTTTTTCAAAATTCAATAAAACAATGAATAAGTTGTGTGTTCTACTAAAACGGTTTAATCTGCTCCATTGCACAAGCTGAGTTTCTTTCAAACAGAAAGCTACTTTGAATTTACTCCCGTCTCAATGGGTAGAGTCTTAACTACGCCGAAAGGATCAGCCCTTGGTCCTCAACTATTACTCTCGATGTTAATGACTTGGAGGAGGAGGTTGATATTACATAATTGGATTGAATTAAATAATCTTTATTGTCACATGTACTTAAATGAATACAGTGAAAAGTTTACAAGTCGCCACTTATGGGAGAAGGCATGTTCTGGTGAGGACATTAGAATCTACAAGGGGACAAAGATAGGCTGAATAAGTGGACAAAACATTACAGACTGAAGTTCAATTTAATAAAGTGTGAGGTCTTGCATTTTGATTGTAAGAATCAAAAGACAGACTACTACTTAAATGGAGAGATTCTCCAAAATAGTGCAGTGCAGAAGGTCCTGGGTGTTCTCGTGCGTTAAACACAAATAGTTAGCATGCAGGTGAAGCAAGTAATTAAGAAGGCAAAGGGAATTACGGCCTTTATTGGTAGGGGGGTTTAAGGAGTTTTAAAAATGGGAACGTCTCATTATGCGTGTACATGGTATTGGTGAGGCTGTAACTGCAGTACTTCGCACAGTTCTGGTCCCGTATTTTAAAAGGTCATACTGGTGTTGGAGGCAGTTCATAAGAGACGCACTGGGCTGATTTCTGGACTGAAGGGATTGATTTATTGAGAACAGCAGTGGTTAGCACTGCTGCCTCACAGGGACCTGGGTTCGGTTCCAGTCTCGAGCGACTGTCTGTGCGGACTTTGCACATTCTCCCCGTGTCTGTGCAGGTTTGCTCCGGTTTCCTCCCACAGTCCAAAGATGTGCAGGTTTAGGTGGATTGGCCATGGGAAACGCAAGGATAGGGTAGGAGGTGTAGATCTGGGTAGGGTGCTCTTTCAAGGGTCGTTGTGGACTTGATGGGTGGAATGGCCTGCTTCAACATGGTAGGGATTTTATAATTCTAAGTTCTAAGTATAGTGGGGGGCGCTGGTGAAGCCTGGAGCACGACTGTAGAGGCAGGGAAGGAAAAGTTGGAGTCTCTTTAAGTTATTTTTCTTTATTTTTCAATTTTGTTTTAAGTTAATGAGAATGGTGCCAATTCATGGTTACAGTATAGACTTTTCACTGTATTTATATTAAAAATATATGGTGAAAAAGATTTAAATCAATTCAAGTTAGGCCTGTATCCATTAGAATTTAGAAAAATAAGAGGTGACCTTATTGAAGCATACAGATCTCGAGGGGGCATAACAAGGCAGATATTAAGATGTTTCCATTAGTAGGAGAGATTCAAACTAATGCATATAGCTAGAGAATAAGGAGACAATAATTTAGAACTGAAATACAAAGGAATTTCTTCTCCTAGAGGACAGTGATATCTATACTCCAGAGAGTTGTGGAGGCTACACCACTCTAAGAATTGAAACAAAGTAAGTAGGTTTTTAAAATATTATGGAATTGAGAGTTATGAGGAGCTGGATCAAAAGAAGAGTTGATATCTCTGGCACACTCAGACATGATCTTATAGAAGGGTAGGTTTCGGGGCTGAATGGCCTACTTTAGGCCCTGTTTCTTATTTGAGACGCAATATGTGTAGAATGTGTTGCCCTTAAAGGGTTTTTTTTAAGGTACAGAGATTTTATTTACATTCTCTGTACCTTCATTATCTTCAGCCTCTTCTGGATCCTCCTCATGTTCATTCTGAAAGTGTGCGTGCCAATCGGCCATATCTGCGGCGTAGGAAATGCTTCCTTTCCTGTCAGTTAGAAGCAAAGGAGACAACGTTAACAAAAGAGATGCTGTGGAGATTACAGTATTGACGAGAGGGAGACAAAGTGGCTTAATAGACGGAATGGTACCTCAGCAAAATAACTCAGTCACCTTGGACATGGCCCATTTTAAACAGAACATTTCTATTTGGTGAACACAGCAGGCCAGGCAGCATCAGAGGAGCAGGAAGGCTTCTTCAGGAATGGGGGAACCAGACCAGAAACGTCAGCCTTCCTGCTCCTCTGATGCTGCTTGGCCTGCTGTGTTCCTCCAGCTCTACACCTTGTTATCTCAGATTCTCCAGCATCGACAGCCTCTCCTATCTCTGAAACACTTCTATTTGTTTCACACTTTCAAGGGGTCCCCTCTCCGGCAAGGACACAAGGAAGGAGTAAATGTAAGCCATTCGGCCCTTTGACCATGTTTCACCATTCAATGAAAGAATGGCAGATCTTCCACATAAACTCAAGGTTTCCGTACTGCCCTCATTTCCTTCGGTAGCCAAAACTCTGACGTTTGTTTTGAATGTATTCAATCAGAGAGCACTCACTGCCCTGTGGAGTTGAGAATTGGAAAGGCCGATGGGTCACTGCTGCTGCTAGCCCTTCTATAACTGATAGGCTTTTGTTCTCAATGGAAACAATATGGGAAAGCAGGACTCAGGTGGAGATCAGTCATCAGCGAGACAAATGGAGGGGCCAAAAGGTTTTCTCCTTTGTCCCTTTATAACATACAATGCGCGCAACCTATGGTTTTTTTATATATTAAAAGTTAAAATTGACTTCTGAGAATGGTGCTGCCCCTTTAAGAGCGGTCGTGCTGCCCCTTTAAGGGTTGAGTCGTTTCTGATTGACAGGGGGAGCGTGAGGACGCGACCAATCGGGCGCTGGATACGTGAATGTGGGGCCAATCCGCATGGGATCTCAGCATTACGGCCTTTCACGCTAACCAATGGGAAGGCGCAGTTCAGGACACATCGGCCTATCAGCAGCAGGGCGCCCAATTCAATGATTGCGATTCACGGCGGCAAAAGCCAATGACAAAAGGAGGTGGGGCTATTTGTGTCCAATCAGAAGTGTGCCCCAGCCTGAGGCCCCGGAAGCTTCTAAGATGTGACACCAAGGGAAAGGAGCGGTGCTGGGAAGAATCAGAGAGAGGGAGAGGGAGAGGGAGAGTAAAAGTAAACAGAAGGAGGAACAGGATGTAAATCAAACTGCGCCTCACGCCTTTCCACAGGGAGGCCGAGTCCACGGATGAGTCTCCGTCGGTTCCAACCCGATCACATCCCACTTCTCGCGATAGGTACAAAGGCTGCGCAGGCGCAGCAGGAGAGGACGGAGAACTCATTCACAAAATAGACCCGAACACACCGCCTTCCCAGCATGCCCCCATCCCAGACACGCCCCCCGCCAAACCGGGAACCCCGCCCCCACCAACTCTGTCCTTTACACCACTCCGCCCTGACAATACCCACCCACCAACACACACCCCCCACCCACCAACACACACCCCCCACCCACCAACACACACCCCCCACCCACCAACACACACCCCCCAACACACATCCCCACCCCCCAACACACACCCCCCACCCACCAACACACACCCCCCACCCACCAACACACACCCCCCACCCACCAACACACACCCCCCAACACACATCCCCACCCCCCAACACACACCCCCCACCCACCAACACACACCCCCCACCCACCAACACACACCCCCCAACACACATCCCCACCCCCCAACACACACCCCCCACCCACCAACACACACCCCCCACCCACCAACACACACCCCCCAACACACATCCCCACCCCCCAACACACACCCCCCACCCACCAACACACACCCCCCAACACACACCCCCCACCCACCAACACACACCCCCCACCCCCCAACACACACCCCCCAACACACACCCCCCACCCACCAACACACACCCCCCACCCCCAACACACACCCCCCAACACACATCCCCACCCCCCAACACACACCCCCCACCCACCAACACACACCCCCCAACACACATCCCCACCCCCCAACACACACCCCCCACCCACCAACACACACCCCCCAACACACACCCCCCACCCACCAACACACACCCCCCACCCCCCAACACACACCCCCCAACACACATCCCCACCCCCCAACACACACCCCCCACCCCCCAACACACACCCCCCACCCACCAACACACACTCCCCACCCCCCAACACACACCCACCAACACACACCCCCCACCCCCCAACACACACCCCCCAACACACATCCCCACCCCCCAACACACACCCCCCACCCACCAACACACACCCCCCCCACCCAACACCCACCCACCAACACACACCCCCCCCACCCAACACCCACCCACCAACACACACCCCCCACCAACAGACACCCCCCACCCCCCAACACACACCCCCCACCCCCCAACACACACCCCCCAACACACACCCCCCACCCACCAACACACACCCCCCACCCCCCAACACACCCCCCCAACACACACCCCCCCCACCCAACACACCCCCCCCCACCCAACACACACCCACCAACACACACCCCCCACCAACACACACCCCCCACCCCCCAACACACACCCCCCACCCCCCAACACACACCCCCCAACACACACCCCCCACCCCCCAACACACAACCCCCAACACACACCCCCTACCCACCAACACACACCCCCCACCCCCAACACACACCCCCCACCCCCCAACACACACCCCCCCACCAACACACACCCCCCAACACACACCCCCCCAACACACCCCCCCAACACACACTCACCCACACACACCCCCCCACCCCCCCAACACACACCCACCCAACACACACCCACACACCCCCCCAACACACACCCACCCACTCCCCAACACACACCCCCCCACCCACCTCCCCAACACACACCCCACGAACACACACCCCCCACCCCCCAACACACACCCACCAACACACCCCCCCACCACCCAACACACACCCCCCCCACCCACCCCCCAACACACATCCACCAACACACACCCACCAACACACACCCTCCCACCCCCAACACACACCCCCCCACCCCCCAACACAAAACCCCCCACCCCCCAACACACACCCCCCCACCCCCCAACACACAACCCCCAACACACACCCACCCACCCCCCCAACACACACCCCCCCACCCCCCCAACACACACCCCACCCACCCACACACACCCCACTCACCCCACACACACCCCCACTCACCCCCAACAAACACCCCCCACCCATCCCCCAACACACATCCCCCACACACACCCACACACCCACCCCCCCAACACACACCCACAGAGCCCCCAACACACACCCACCCACACACACCCCCCCACCACCCCAACACACACCCACCCAACACACAACACACACCCACCCACCCCCCCAACACACCCCCCAACATACACCCACCCAACACACACCCCCCCACCCACACCCCAACACACCCCCCCCCACCCACCCCTCAACACACACCACCCCAACACACACCCACCCACCCCCCCAACACACACCCACACACACCCCCAACACACACCCACCCACTCCCCAACACACCCCCCCACCCCCCCAACACACACCCCCCCACCCACCCAACACCCCCCCACCCCCCAACACACACCCACCTACCCCCAACACACAGCCCCGCACCCACCCCCAACACACACCCACCCACCCACCCAACACACCCACCCAACACACACCCCCCCACCCACCCCCCAACACACACCCCCCCACCCACCCCCCAACACACACACCCCCAACACACACCCACGCACCCCCCCAACACACACCCACCCACTCCCCAACACACACCCCCCCACCCCCCCAACACACACCCCCCCACCCACCCAACACCCCCCCACCCCCAACACACAACACCCAACATACACCCTCCCAACACACACCCCCCCACCCACCCACCCACCCCCCCACCACCCCACCCACCCACCCACCCACCCCCCCACCACCCCACCCACCCAACACACACCCCCCACCCACCCCCCCAACACACACCCACCCACTCCCCCAACACCCCCCACCCCCCAACACACCCCCCCACCCACCCCCCAACACACACCCACCCCCCCAACACACCCCCCAACATACACCCACCCAACACACACAACCCCACCCACCCCCCAACACACACCCCCCAACACACACCCACCCACCCCCCCAACACACACCAACCACCCACCCCCCAACACACACCCCCCAACACACACCCACCCACCCCCCCAACACACACCCACACACCCCCCCAACACACACCCCCCCACCCCCCCAACACACACCCCCCCACCCACCCAACAACGCCCAACCCCCAACACACACCCACCCACTCCCCCAACACACACCCCCCAACATACACCCACCCAACACACACCCACCAACACACACCCACCCACACCCCCACCACCCCAACCACCCAACACACACCCCCCACCCACCCCACCCAACACACACCCACCCACTCCCCCAACACACACACACCCAACACACACCCACCCACCCCCCAACACACACCCACCCACACACCCCCCAACACACACCCACCCACACACCCCCCACCCCCCCAACACACACCCACCCACACACCCCCCCAACACACACCCACCCACACACACCCACCCACACACCCTCCCAACACACACCCACCCACACACCCCCCCCAGCCCCCCAACACACACCCACCCACCCCCCCAACACACACCCACCCACTTCCCCAACACACACCCACCCACCCCCCAACACACACCAAACCTCTCCCCCAACTCACACCCCCCCACCCACCCCCCCAACACACACCCACCCACCCCCCCAACACACGCCCACCCACTTCCCCAACACACACCCACCCACTCCCCCAACACACACACACCCCACCTCAACACACACCCCCCCACCCACCCCCCAACACACACACACACACACACACACACACACACCCCCCAACACACACCCACCCACCCACCCCCCCAACACACACCCACCCTCACACCCCCCCAACACACACCCACCCACCCCCCCAACACACACAAACCCACACACCACCCCAACACACACCCCCCAACACACACCCACCCACACACACCCCCACCCCCCCAACACACACCCACCCACACCCCCCCAACACACACCCACCCATACCCCCCAACACACACCCACCCACACACCCCCCCACCCCCCCAACACACACCCACCCACCCCCCCAACACACACCCACCCACACACCCCCCACCCCCCCAACACACACCCACCCACCCCCCCCAACACACACCCACCCACCCACTCCCCCAACACACACCCACCCACTCCCCCAACACACACACGCCACCTCAACACACACCCACGCACCCCCCAACACACACCCACCAAATCCCCCAACACACACCCACCCACTCCCCCAACACACCCCCCCCACCCACCCCCCCAACACCACACCCACCCACCCCCCCAACACACACCCACCCACACCCCCCCAACACACACACACACCCCCACCCCCCCAACACACACCCACCCACACCCCCAACACACCCCCCCACCCACCCCCCCAACACACACCCACCCCCCCAACACACACCCACCCACACACCCCCCAACACACACCCACCCACACACCCCCCCAACACACACCCACCCACACACACCCACCCACACACCCCCCCCACCCTCCCAACACCACACCCACCCACACACCCCCCCACCCCCCCAACACACATCCACCCACCCCCCAACTCACAGCCCCACCCACCCCCCCAACACACACCCCCCCACCCACCCCCCAACACACACCCCCCCAACACACACCCACCCCCACCCACCCACCCCCCCAACACACACACACCCCCTCCTCCAACACACACCCACCCACCCACCCCCCCAACACACACCCACCCACATACCTCCCCAACACACATCCACCCACACACCCCCCCAACACACACCCACCCATACACCCCCCACCCCCCCAACACACACCCACCCACTCACCCCCCCACCCCCCCAACACACACCCACCCACACACACCCGCCCACACACCTCCCCAACACACACCCCCCCAACACCCCCCCACCCCCCCAACACACACCCACCCACTCCCCCAACACACACCCCCCCAACACACCCCCCCCAACACACACCCCCCCAACACACACCCCCACAACACACACCCCTCCAACACACACACACCCACACACCCCCCCACCTCGCCAACACACCCCCACCCACACACCCCCCCAACACCCCCCCACCCCCCCAACACACACCCACCCACTCCCCCAACACACAGCCACCCACTCCCCCAACACACATCCCCCACCCACCCCCCAACACACACCCACCCACCCACCCCCCCAACACACAACCCCACCCACCCCCCAACACACACACCCCCACCCACCCCCCCAACACGCACCCACCCAACACACACCCACCCACCCACCCACCCCCCCAACACACACCCACCCACCCACCCACCCCCCCAACACACACCCACCCACATACCTCCCCAACACACACCCACCCACACACCCCCCCAACACACACCCACCCATACACCCCCCCACCCCCCCAACACACACCCACCCACTCATCCCCCCACCCCCCCAACACACACCCACCCACACACACCCGCCCACACACCTCCCCAACACACACCCCCCCAACACCCCCCCACCCCCCCAACACACACCCACCCACTCCCCAACACACACCCCCCCAACACACACCCCCCCAACACACACCCCCACAACACACACCCCTCCAACACACACACACCCACACACCCCCCCACCTCGCCAACACACCCCCACCCACACACCCCCCCAACACCCCCCCACCCCCCCAACACACACCCACCCACTCCCCCAACACACAGCCACCCACTCCCCCAACACACATCCCCCACCCACCCCCCAACACACACCCACCCACCCACCCCCCCAACACACAACCCCACCCACCCCCCAACACACACACCCCCACCCACCCCCCCAACACGCACCCACCCAACACACACCCACCCACCCCCCCAACACACACCCACCCACCCCCCAACACACACACCCCACCTCAACACACACCCACGCACCCCCCAACACACCCACCCACTTCCCCAACACACATCCCCCACCCACCCCACAACACACACCCACCCACCCACCCCCCCAACACACACCCCCCACCCCCCCAACACACACCCCCCACCCACCCCCCAACACACACCCCCCCCACCCACCCCCCCAACACACACCCACCCAATACACACCCACCCAACACACACCCACCCAACACACACCCACCCACACCCCCAACACACACCCACCCACCCCCCAACACACACCCACCCGCCCCCCAACACACACACCCCACCTCAACACACACCCACGCACCCCCCAACACACACCCCCCACCCACCCCCCAACACACACCCCCCCACCCACCCCCCCCAACACGCACCCACCCAACACACACCCACCCACCCCCCCAACACACACCCATGCACCCCCCAACACACACCCACCCACCCCCCAACACACACCCCCCAACACACACCCACCCACCCACCAACACACACCCACCCACTCCCCCAACACACACCCCCCAACACACACCCACCCACCCCACCAACACACACCCACCCACCCCCCAACACACACCCACCCACTCCCCCAACACACACCCACCCCAACACACACCCACCCCCACCGCCCCACCCCAACACACACCCCTCAACGCACACCCAACCCTACCCCAACACACACCCACCCCAACACACACCCACCCCCACCCCCCCACCCCTACACACACCCCCACCCCAACACACACCCACCCCCCAAAACACAACCACCCCCACCCCTCCACCCCAACACACACCCACCCCCACTCCCAACCCCTCTCCCCCACCCACCCCCACCCCAACCCCACTCCCCCACCTCTACCCCCAACACCCCCCCCCCACAGACACACACTCACCCACCCTCCACACACACACCCACCTCAGTACCACCCCACTCCCCACACACCCACTTCCACCCCCAACCCCACTGCCACACCCGCCCCCCCCCCCCCCCCAACACACCCTCCCCGGCACTCCATCCCCCCTCAAAATCCCCCACCCTGTCCATTACAATACCAACCCCCACACCCCCCAACACACTCCACCCCCCCCAAAATCCCCCAACCTGTCATTTACACATCACTCCACCCTTACAATACCCACCTCCACACACACCCTCCCCCACCACCACCCCCACACACACCCACCCGACACTGCCCCCCACACACCCACCCTCCCTAAATCCCCCAACCTGTCCTTTACACATCACTCCACCTTCACACCTACACCCCAGGCCCCAACACACACCCTCTTTCACCCCCACCCCTACACACCCCTCCCCACCCCCACACACAATCCACTCCCACACACACCCTCCACACCACCATACACCCTCACCTACCCCAACACACACCCTCCCCCACCCCCACACCAATACAACCCCCCTCACACACCCTCCTCCACCCCAACACACACCCTCCCCCAACACACACCTCAAACAAACTCACCCCCACACCCTCCAACACCCCAACACACACCTTCCCCCCCCCCACACACGCCCACCCCCCGCACCCACACCCCCACACATGCTCCCAACCTCTCACTCACACCTACACCTTCCCCCACCCCCACACCAAACCGGGTAACCCCTCCCCCCACCAAATCCCGCACCCTGTCCTTTACACATCACTCCACCCTCAGAATGCCCACCTCCCACCCCCTCAGTCCCCAACACACACCCTCCAACACACACTCACACCCAACACATACCCTCCCTCACACCCAACCCAACAGACAGCCGCACTCAGACCCCAACACACCACGTCCCCAACCCCGCACTCACACCCACACCATCCTCCACCTCCACACACACCCTATCCCACCCCCACACAAAACTGGGTAACCCCAACCCCCAACCTGTCTTTTACACATCACTCCACCCTTAGAATCTCCACCCACACCCCAACACACATACACACTCTCACCCCACTCCCAACCCCCACACACACCCTCCTCCACCCCCACCACCACACCCCAGTACACACCTCCCCTAACCCAATACACAACCCCACACACCCTCCCCCAACCCCACACACACCCTCCCCCAACCCCACACCACAACAAACACCCTCCCCCACCTTCACCCCAACACTCACCCACCCCCACCTTCACCCCAACACTCACCCACCCCCACCTTCACCCCAACACTCACCCACCCCCACCTCCACACCCCAACACTCACCCACCCCCACCTCCACACCCCAACACTCACCCACCCCCACCTTCACCCCAACACTCACCCACCCCCACCTTCACCCCAACACTCACCCACCCCCACCTCCACTCCCACATCACAACACACACCCTCCCCCACCACAACACACACCCTCCCCCACCCGCACACCCCAACACACAACCTTCCCCACCCCACACCACAACACACACCCTCCCCCACCCGCACACCCCAACACACAACCTTCCCCACCCCACACCACAACACACGCCCTCCCCCACCACAACACACACCCTCCCCCACCCACACAACCTTCCCCATCCCACACCCCAACACACACCCTCCCCCCACCTCCACCCCACACCCCAACACAACTTCCCCCACTCACACCACAACACAGGGCCTCCTCCACCCCACACCACAACACACCCTCCCACACCCCCAACACACAACCTCCCACAGCCCACCACACCCACACACACAGCCCACCCCCCACACACACACCCCCGCAACTCCATATCCATAACTGTGAGGCCAGATACTCCCCCACTCCACTCCCAAGTCTGTTGCTGATACCGCTGTTATGGGTCAGATCTCAAAACAACATGGAGACAGAGGTTGGGAAAGAGACAGGGTGCTTCATGGCACAGACAAGTCTCCCCATCAACACCAGCACAATGATGGCGCTGGCCATTGACTTCTGGAAGAGGAGAGGAGGCAGCGCCCCTGTTTATATCAATGGTGCTGAGGTGGAGTCGGTGGAGAATGTCAGGTCCCTGGGAGTGATGATTACCAATAGCCCATCTCAATGCAGTGGTGTCAAAGGACAGCAATGTCTCTACTTCCTCAGCAGGTTGTGGAAATTTGGCATGGCCACAAGGACTGTCACCGTTTTCTATAGATGCACCACAGAAAGCATTCTATCTGGATGCATCGCACTGGCTTGGAAACTGCTCGTCCCAAGATCACAAGAAACTACAGAGCCCAGTCCATCATGCAAAACACCCGTCCATCCATTGACTCCATCCATACGTCTTACTGCCTCAGGAAGGCAACCAACATCATCAAAGGCCTCTCCCATCCCAGTTAGACTCCCTTCCACCCTCTTCCATCGGACTGAGATATAAAAGTTTGAAAACGGGTACAAACAGATTCAAGAACAGCTTCTTCCCTGCTTTGTCAGATTTATGAATGGACCCCTCAAAAGTTAATGTCAATCTCTCTCGGTGTGGCTATAACACTATTCTGCACTTTGTGCTGCTACCCTGATGCATTTTGCGGGGTACAATCTGGTTGTAGAGCACGTAAAACAACACTTCTCACTGTAACTCGGTACATGTGACAGTAATAAATCTATCAACCCGCACTCCCTCCCCTGTACATTCCACCCTCTCCTCTAACAACAGCTTCTCCCTAATGGTGTTCTGTAAATTCAAAACCAACCTGCCCCCACTGATCGGAATAGTACCATGGCATCCTTTATTGCCAAGGGAGAGTAGATATCCCAGAGGTCCTGTGCAATATAAATCCTGAAGGGCTTCAACAGGGTCAACGTGGTGAGAACGTTTCATCTTGTGAGAGAGTCGACAACTGGGAGGGTCACAGTTTGAAAATAAGGTGTCAGTTGTTAAAAACAAAGGTGAGGTGAATATTTTTTCACATAAAGGTCCATGAGTATTTGGAAATCTCATCCTGAAAAGACAGTGGGTGCATCATCCTGGAATATTTTTAAAGCAGATGTTGATAAGTTTTTGATGAGCAAAGGTGGTCAGACAGGGGGACAGTGTGTGTATTGTGGGTAGGTAGAAATGTTGAGTAATCAGATTGGTCAATTAGGTGACTGAATGATAGAAGCAGGCTCAAGGGACGGGTGGCCTGTTCCTAATTCATGTATTATCCCTCAAACCGCATCCTGGGGAGTATTGTAGATGTCAAGGGTCACTGCACTCAAAATGTTAACTCTGCTGTTTCCAGTCAACAGATGCTGTCAGACCTGCTGAGTTTCTCTGGGTTTATTCTCGAGTGTTGTTGCCACTGGTGGGAGCTTGCTGTGCACTGCTTAGCTTGTCAAATTCCCCCTGCTCCCAGGCAGCTCTCTGGCTTTGCAGGATCCTTTACAAGATTCTGAGATTCCGTGAGATGCTGAGTCCCAGACATCGAGGTCTATGTCACAGAAACAGGCCCTTCGGCCCATCGAGTCTGTGCTCGTCAAAAACAACCACCTAACTATTCCAATCCCATTTCCCAGCACATGACCCATGTATGACTTGGCATTGCGGCTGCACATCTAAATGGGGCGGCACGGTGGCTCAGTGGGTAGCACTGCAGCCTCACAGCGCCAGGGACCCGGGTTCGATTCCAGCCTCGGGCAACTGTCTGTGTGGAGTTTGCACATTCTCCCAGTGTCTGCGTGGGTTTCCTCCAGGTGCTCCGGTTTCCTCCCACAGTCCAAAGATGTGCAGGTTAGGGTGGACTGGCCATGCTAAATTGCCTGTAGTGTTCAGGGGTGTGTGGGTTATAGGGGGATGGGCCTGGGTGGGATGCTTCAAGGGGCGGTGTGGACTTGTTGGGCCGAAGGGCCTGTTTCCACACTGTAGGGAATCTAACTCTCCCCCCCACCCCCCCCCCCCCACAGGCAGCGAGTCCCACATTCCCACCACCCTCTGGGTGAAATGGGGTTTCCTCACATCCCCCTGTAAACCTCCTGCCCCTTCCCTTTAATCTATGCCCCTGGCCATTGATCCCCTCACCAGCAGGATACATTCCTTCCTGTCTACTCTAGCAATGCTCCTCACAATATTTCTTTCTTTCCATCCATCACTCCATCATGGAGTCGTACAGCACGGAAACAGGCCCTTCAGCCCAACTTGTCCTCAGTTTGTCCCCTATCGACCTCCTCTGGTCTAAGGAAAACAACCCCAGTCTGTCCAATCTCCCTTCATAACTAAAGCTCTCCTGGGTACCCTCTCCAGCACATTCACACTTCTCCAATCAGGCAGATTCTGGAACTGCACACTATACTTTAGAGGTAGCCTTACCAGCATTTTGCGTAATCTATTTTTCTGATCAAGTGATGTTAGTCCATGTCACTGGAACAGGTGGGACACTACCAGTACACCACGAAAGGGAACCCCCTCCTCACAACTTTATACAGTCAGCAAGATTCTCAGGAAGAGTGAGCTTTCGGTGGAATGCAGCCAGTGACCAGCAGATGGCAGAGGTGCACAACAGTTGGCCGGGAAGGCGAAGATGTTGGAGGTGTATGAGGATGGGGAATGTGATGGAGAAAATAGGACAAACAGCAAAGTGGGACTGAAGAACGGAAGACGATCTTTGAAATGTAACACCGAGCCACTCTACCCCTCTGAATAACCATCCCCTCCCTGTGATTCCTCCTGGTCCTTTGCTTGGCTGCCCCTTTATATTTATTTATCCTGATGAAGTTCCAGCTGGAACAGGGAGGTCTGAGTAAACACACAGGACATTTCCTGCAATCGTCACATTATAATTAAGAACGTGCATTAAATTTAAGCTTCCATTTTGTTCGGAGGGCAGCTGTTTGCTCACTCTGTCGATTGTGATGTGGGATTGTTGGGGCTGGCAAAATGCAAAACCTTCTGGGGAGCTCTCTGCCTGGAGGCCATTCCGATACGCCAGATGCCTCGGTCTCCTCCCCCCACCCCACACCCTACAGTATCGGGCAAGGAGGTCAGTCCAGAGTCCCAACCAGCCAGAATGGGAGATCGAACTCCGTGCCCATGACATTCATTCATTCAGCATTTATTGCCCAAAGGGCAGTTAAGAGTCAACCACACTGTTGTGGGTCTGGAGTCACATGTAGGCCCAGATCAGGTAAGAGTGGCAGAGATAGTGGGAACTGCAGATGCTGGAGAATCCGAGATAACAAAGTGTGAAGCTGGATGAACACAGCAGGCCAAGCAGCATCTCAGGAGCACAAAAGCTGATGTTCGGGCCTAGACCCTTTTCCTTCCCTAAAGGGCATTAGTGAACCAGGTGGGTTTTTCTGACATCAGAGGAGCAGGGGAGTCAGACTCTAGCAGTGGCTCCTGCAGTTCTTGCTCTCTCTGGGTGTTTCTAACGATTAATAATTATTTGTGGTCATCATTAGACTCTTAATTCCAGATTTTGTTTATGAAAATTGAATCCAAATTCCATCATTGGCTGTGGCAGGATTTGAACCCAGGTTCTCTGGATTCATAGCCGGCTGATAATACCACGAGGCCATCACCTCCCCACTGCTTGTCCACGCTCATCTACCAGCCCCCTCCTCCCAGGTCTGGGTTGCTTTGGAAGTCTGCTTTATTTTACACAAAACTACAATAAGACAGAACAGCCATTCAGCCCATCGAATCCACTCCCCATTCAGTGAGATCATGTCTGATCTGATAATCCTCAAATCCATTTTCCTGCCTTTTCCCCTATACCCCAGGACTCCCTTTCTGATTAAAACTCTGTCTCTCTCAGCCTGGAATATACCTACTGACCCAACTGCAACAGTCCTTATTGGCAAAGAGTTCCACAGATTCACTCCCCCCAGGAGAAGAAATACTTCCTCATCTCTGTCTGAAATAGGCACCTCCTTACTCTGATGGTTTGGGCCCCGAAAGGTCAGCTTTTGTGCTCCTAAGATGCTGCTTGTCCTGCTGTGTTCATCCAGCTCCACACTGTCTTATCCCTGATTCTCCAGCATCTGCAGTTCCTACTATCACCTGACTCTAAGGTTTTGCCTTTTGGAGCTAGACTCTCCTTCATGGGGAAACAGCCTCCCCATATCTACCCAATTGAGTCCCCAAGGATTTTCTTGGTTTCAATAAGATCACCTCTCATTCTTCTAAACCCTAATGAATATAGGCCCCAATGTACTCAACCTCTCATAAGACAATCACCCAGGATCAACTGACTGGACCTTCTCTGATTGCCCCCAGTGTAATATTGTTCCTTAGATGAGGGAACAAAACTGTTCACTTTATTCCAGCACAGAGCAACAGATAGCGAGGGCAGAGGCTCCAATATCCTTTGCAATGGAATATCTCCTGCACTTCCTGCTTGTCGCTGGTGTATATCAGGTTTCTCTACCTTTGCCCATTCAAAATTTCTGTCACATATTTGTTGAAAAGGCGCAGAGAAGATTCACCAGGATGTTGCCTGGAATGGAGGGAAGGTCTTATGAGGAAAGGTTGAGAGAGCTAGGGCTTTTTCTCTTTAGAATGACGAAGGATGAGAGGTGACTTGACAGAGGTGTACAAAATGATAAGAGGTACTGATAGAGTGGTCAGCCTGAGACTTTTCCTAGAGTAGAGGTAGCTATTACGAGGGGGCGTAGTTTTAAAGTGAGTGGAGGTAGATATAGGGGAGACATCAGAGATAGGTTCCTCACTCAGAGAGTGCTTGGGGCATGGAATGCATTGCTAGAGAGGGTAGTGGAGTCAGCCTCATCAGGGGTATTTAAGCAGCTGCTAGACCAGCATATGGATGATAGTATAAGGTGGGGGTGGAGGTTAGATAGACGTTAGGTTTAGGGTAAAAGTTCGGCACAGCATCATGGTCAGAAGGGCCTGTACTGTGCTGTTCTGTTGTATGTTCTACATAGACAGGGTAGTTAAGAAGGCATTGAGAAGGCTTGCCTCCTATAGGAGTTGGGTTGTCATGTTGAGGTTGTACAGGACTTTAGTGAGGCCACCTCTGGAATACTGTGTCCAGTTCTGGTCTCCCTGTTATGGGAAGGATGCTATTAAGCTGGAGGGGGTTCAGGAATGATTTACCAGGATGTTGCCAGGAACAGAGGGTTTGAGTTATAGGAACTGGAACGTAGGAATTTGAAGGACGATCTCAGAGAGGTTTATAAAATCACGAGGGTTATAGATAAAGTGAATGGCAGGTGTTCCCTAGGGTTGCAGGATGGGCATATTTTTAAGGTGCAAGGAGAAAGAATGGACATAAAGGGCAATTTTTTTAGACAGAGGGTGGTTCATGTGTGGAACGAACATCGAGAAAAAATGGTGGGTGTGGGTACAGTTACAGTGTTTAAGAGCCATTTGGATAAGTACATGAATAGGAAAGGTTCAGAGGGGTGTGCGCCAGGAGCAGGCAGGTGGGACTAGTTTAGGTTGGGATTATGGTCGGCACGGACTGGCTGGGCCGAAGGGTCTGTTTCCGTGCTGTATGACTCTCTGTTGACATTGATCACCTTCTTTGACCAACAAGCCTTGGGGCTGGGATTTGAACATGGAACCTCTGGCTCAGGATTACGGGCACTGCCCGCTGTGTCACAAGGCCTGCACTGAAACTTGGGGTGGCACAGTGTCTCAGTGGTTAGCACTGCAGCCTCACAGGACCAGGGACCTGGGTGTGATTCCAGCCTCGGGCGACTGTCTGTGTGGAGTTTGCACATTCTCCTCGTGTCCGCGTGGGTTTCTTCCGGGTGCTCCGGTTTCCTCCCACAGTCCAGAGATGTCTAGGTTGGGGTGGATTGGCCATGCTAAATTGCCCGTAGTGTTCAGGATGTGTAGACTAGGGGGAATGGCTCTGGGTGAGATGCTCTGATGTTCAGTGTGGACTTATTGGGCAGAAGGGCCTGTTCCCATACTGCAGGGATCTATGAAATGAAATCTGCCTTTTTTCTCGTACACAGAACACCGAGGGGGGGGGGGGGGAGGAAATGAATGGGGGGCGGTGAGGGAGGTCATGGAGGAAATGAAGTGGGGGGGGTGAGGGAGGTCGTGGAGGAAATGAAGTGGGGGGGTGAGGGAGGTCACGGAGGAAATGAACTGGGGGGGGTGAGGGAGGTCACGGAGGAAATGAAGTGGGGGAGTGAGGGAGGTCACGGAGGAAATGAACTGGGGGGAGTGAGGGAGGTCATGGAGGAAATGTCCCCCTCACGCTTTGCGTGAGAGTCAGTGCGTCTCACTCTTACTCCTCAGTCATCAGATTTGAGTCCAACTCCCCAATCCTGGGCACAAAACTGTTGATTTGATGATGAGAAATTAAAGTGAGACCTTCTCAGATGCTACCAATTGGAAGATGAAATGGAGAGTTGCCCTGGCCAGTGTTTCTATCTGAACCAGCATCACTGAAGAGGACGGCCTGGTCATTATAGCATTGCTTTTACTGGAAGCTCGCTCTGCTTATATGGGAACATGGGGGTTGTCGGCAAGACCACTCCTAATTGTCCCTGAACTAAGTGGCTCAGAGGAGAATTTAAGTTACCACATTACTGCGAGCCTGGAGTTACAGGTTGGTCACACCAGCTTTCATTCCCTGAAAGGCATTAGCGAACCAGTTTTTAACAACTAGTTAGAACCTTTACAGTCACAATTAACTTTCAATTGAATTTAAATTCCACCAGCTACTACCGTGGGATCTGAACCCACATCTCTAGGGGCATTAGCCTAGCTCTCCCCATTTAACTAGCCATTACCACTGTCATTTCATAAATGATGTCAGCAGCTGTACTTCTGAAGTGTCCTGGTGTGTTTGTAATGTCCTGGAGTTCTGAAAGGTGCTAAATGAATGCAGGTCCTACCAGATAGAATCTGAACGGTGCAGGTAACAATGTGAAATCTGGCTGACAGGTCAGATCAGGCCTCTCTTTCTGGCAGGACGAATGAGTCATGCTTTCCAGCAGAGTTCTGGGCGTTGAGATAAGATTATTGTTTCGCTCTGTTTGTTCTGTTCCTGAGCTCCTTACCTGTCGTCTCCAGTTTCGATGTCTGACTCACATGGGCAGGCCCCTTCTGATGTTTACCTGTCAGTCATGTTCCGTGCACTCACCGTCTTTCCTCCAGGAAAACAATTCCATTAGTTCTATAACTGGTTGAGGTGGCACGGTGGCTCAGTGGTCAGCACTGCTGCTTCACAGCACCAGGGACCCGGGTTCGATTCTACCCTGTGTGGAGTTTGCACATTCTCCCTGCGTCTGCGTGGGTTTCCTCCCACAGTCCAAGGATGTGCAGGTTAGGGTGGAATGGACGTGTTAAATAGCTCATAGTCTGTAGGCTAAGTGGGTCAGCCATGGGAATTACAGGGTTACAATGATGGGATGGGTCTGGACGGGATGCTGTGCCAGTGGGGCGGTGTGGGTGTGGATTCTATGAGCCGAAGGGCCTGTTTCCACACTGTAGAGATTCTAGCTGGAATCAAAGTGATGGGAATGCTGGGGGTGATATGCCTCATTTGAGCCAGGAAGAGTTGTGGATCTCTGCTTTTGCACTCATCAGGTTGACTGGTGAGAAGTTTCAAGAATATAGCCTCGAGCTACATTAGACTCCTAGCTGACAATCTCAGTTGCTGTCAGCTCTCCTGTTTCACTGAGCTGATGATTAATTTGGTTTGTACTCCACACAGAGTAAGACAGCGTGTGGACTGAGCAAAGATGACCGCTCAGAGTGCTGTGAATCCCTGCTCCAGCAGTGCAGTCGCTCAACATCAAGCTTAATAAAGTTCTCAGATGTTAAAGTTTTTAAGGGACAGTGTGAGGAAATGCTGTTGAGGTAGATGATGGAGCAGGCTTGTGGGATCACAGAAGCCTTACTATGGGGCAAAAGGCCACTCTGTCCATCAAGTTTGCTAAACCTTCTGAACAGCATCCTGCCCTATCCTCATTTCCCATGGCCAATCCAGCTAGTTTTCACACCCCTGAACACCAGGGGCCAATCCACCCTAACCTGCACATCTTTGGGCTGTGGGAGGAAACCCACGCAGACGCAGGGAGAATGTGCAAACTCCACGCAGGCAGTTGCCCGAGGCTGGAATCGAACCCCTGTGCTTGGCAATGTGAGGCAACAGTGTTGACCACAGAACCACTGTGCTGCCCCAGAGTACATCAGCTTGGCCAATTTCTATCCAGTGTTCCTGGTCCGTTGGCTAAATGCCCTTGGAATGAAAGTACAACTGATTACAAACCACCCCGACCCCCGACCCTCACCTCCTGCCACCACATCCCCACCCTGAACCTCTGCCCAGTGTGGATGAGAGCTCACCTCTGGGTCTCCCTAACCAGGCTTCCACTGACTTGGTTTACCTGGCACTTTTCATTCCAAGTGAAATTACAGGGTGTCCTCTAAATCTAGCCCAGGGCCCGCAGAGTCTGTTAGGTGTGGAGCAGGGGGTCAGGGAGATGCTTGGTCTGGAAGCTTCTGTGATGTTTTGTGAAAGCCTTCTGGCAGAGACCAGAACTGGGGAGGGGGGTCACTGTTTAAAAATATGTGCCTCCCACTTAAAAGAGTAATGGGAAAATATTTTACTCTCAGAGGGTCGTGAGTCTCTGCCCCAGAAAATGGGGGAGACTGGGTGATGGTGTAGTTTAGAGGTGGAGTTAGGTAGACTCCTGACTAACAAGGGACCTAACAGGTATCTGGACTAAACAGGAGATCAGCCATGATAATACTGAATAATATGGAGCAAGCTTGAGCCTCCAACTGGTCATCTCCAGCTTCTAACTTGTAGATTTGAAGAGTTTGATGTCATATCTGTACACCCCTCTCCCTACAGAGTCACACAGCGCGGAAACAAACCCTTTGGCCCCTCTTGTCCATGCAGACTAGGTCTGAACTAGTCTGAGTGAGCCTTCTCCATCTCAGTCAGGGGCTGCTGTGAGTCGGGGGGGCGGAGAATGTCTGACTTCTTCTGCAATGCTGTGGGGCTGCTCCCGAAGTGTTTCTGCACTGTGAGCCTTGGTCCCGATGGATTGTCTGTTCCCAGAGGGGATTGAGGAATTCCCGTTTGCTCTCCCGTTCCCACCCAGCACCCAGGCCTCTGGCGCTATGTCAGAGATACCATCAGTCAGCACAGTGACACACCACAACATGCCTCACTCAGAGAATGGCCTCCAGCTCCTGCTGGGCTCTAGCGGTGCCTAAGTCACGCCGGCCAGCCCTTGCATGTGCTAGCCTCTCACAGCCCGGCTCGTGTCTGCGAAAACTGAGAAATGACGAGCAGTGACAAATTTCTGTTCTCCCCACTGTACCATAAGGTATGGGCGAGGGGTGTAGGGGGCATGATGTGGACAGGGGGACATGGCACTGGGCAAGCTGAGCAGGGACCTGGGTCGACAGGCACAGGCGGTACTCCCCCTAAGCTGTGTGGCGGCTCTGAGTCCTGTGCACTCTCAGCATGCCAACGCTTGACTTCCTGACTTCCACTCGCAGGTCTGCACACCAGGAGAAACTGAGGGAGTTCAAATCCAGCCGAGACAGCTGGTAGAACTTAAACTCGATGAATAAATCTGGAAACAAAAGCCAGTCTCAATGAAGTTCATATTAAGAAGGACTTTAGAACATACAACAGTACAGCAAAGTACAGGCCCTTCTGACCACGATGTGTGCCGAAAGCGTACCCTAATCCTAAGGTCTATCTAACCTCCACCTCTACCTTATACTACCATCCATATGCCTATCTAATAGTTGCTTAAATGACCCGAATGAGGCCGATTCCACTATCCTCCAAGGCATGCCACACCCCCTACCACTGAGTGAAGAACCTACCTCAGACGTCGCCCCTATATCTACGTCTACTCACTTTAAAACTATGCCCCCTCGTAATAGCTACCTCTACTCTAGGGAAAAGTCTCAGGCTGTCCACTCTATCAGTACCTCTGATCATTTTGTACACCTCTATCACATCCTTCGTTGTTCTGAAGAGAAAAGTTCTAGATCTCTCAACCTTTCCTCCTAAGACCTTCCCTCCATTCCAGGCAACATCCTGGTAAATCTCCTCTGCACCTTTTCCAATACCTCCATGTTTCCCCATAACAAGGTGACCAATACCTCCACGTCTTCCCCGTAATGAGGTGACCAGCTGGACACAATACTCCAAGATATGGCTGAACCAGGCTTTTGTATAGCTGGAGCAGAACTTCACAGCTCTTGAACGCGATCCCGCTATTAATGAAAGCTAACGCACCATACACCTTCTTAACAATCCTATCCACCTGGAAGGCAGCTTTCAGGAAACTGTGGACATGAACCCCAAGATCCCTCTGCTCCTTCACACTGCCAAGAAGCTTTCCATTGACCCTGTATTCTGCTTTCAGATTTATTCTTCCAAAATGAATCACCTCACACTTTTCAGGATTAAACTCCATCTGCCACTTCTCAGCCCAGCTCTGCATCCTATCAATGCCCCCTTGTAACCAAGAACAGCCCTCCGTGCTGTCCACAATGTGACCCAGTTTCGTATTGTCCACAAACGTGCTAGTCCACATTTCCACTCCTTCATCCAAATCATTTACAAAAATCACAACTAGAAGAGGACCCAGAACAGATCCCTGTGGTACACCACTCATTACTGAGCACCATGTTGAATGTTTTCCATTCTCTACCACCCTTTGTCTTCTAAGGGTCAGCCAATTCTGAATCCAATCTGCCACATTTCCTCCTACCCCATGCCGCCTCACTTTCTGCATGAGCCTACCATGGGGAATTTTATCAAATACCTTACTTAAATCCACGTATACCACATCCACTGTTCTACCTTCAACCACGTGTTTGGTCACCTCTTCAAAGAATTCAATACGGTTTGAGAGGCATGATCTACCCCTCACAAATCCATGTTGACTATCAGGAATCAAACTGCGTCTTTCCAAGTGATGATAAATCCTATCTCTGAACCCTTTCCAATAATTTGCCCACCACTGATGTAAGACTAACTGGCCTGTAATTTCCAGGGTTATCCTTATTCCCTTTTTTGAACAAGGGGATAATGTTTGCCTCTCTCCAATCTTCCGGCACTCTATCCGTGGACAGTGAGGGTGAAAAGGTCATCGCCAAAGGCCCTGCAATCTCTGCCCTCGCTTCCCATAGAATCCTTGGGTAAATCCCATCACGCCCAGGGGACTTATCTATCTTCAACTTCCTCAAAATTCCTAGCACATCTTCCTTACTGACATCGACTTCCTCTTGCCTGCCACCATGTTTCACACTGTCCTCCTCTACAACTAGGCCCCTCTGTGTTGTGAATACTGAAGAAAAGCATTCATGAAGGACCTCTCCGATCTCTTCAGACTCCGTGCACAAATTCCCTTTACAATCTTTGATCGGCCCTACCCTTTCTCTGGTCATTCTCTTATTCCTCACGTACGTGTAAAAAGTCTTGGAGTTTTCCTTAATCCTATCTATCAAGGTTTTCTCAGTCCCCTTATAGCTTAATATTAACGACTACCCTTATTTCTTTGTTTTTCTACTTATTGCACAAAGGTAATGCTTATAACGTTTTAACTCTGTTTCTTTTACTACTTTGTACCTAAGTTTGTGCCACGTATAGTGACATTGCACACTTTTTGCTGTACTCCTGCACTTCTGTTCTTGGGTACATGTGACAATAAAATCTAAGTGTAACAAAAAAATCTAACAGAGGCCAAATACCTGTCGCAGAGATGTGCCACATCACTTCAGAAAATGGAGGTAGTGTTTCTGCTGCCCTTCGCTCTCTTATGCATTCACTTTGTTTGAATTTTCACAATTTGCTTTATTCATAAAAAATATCTTCACATATACACATAGTCACAAACGCAGTTCAGTTCTGTAGAGTGAAACAAATAAACATTGGAATCAGAGATAACACGGTGTGGAGCTGGAGGAACACAGCAGGCCAAGCAGCAGCAGAGGAGCAGGGGAGTTGACAGTTCAGATTGGGACCCTTCTTCAGAAATGGGGGAGGGGGAAGGGGGCTCTGAAATAAATTGAGAGGAGGGGTGCAACTGGGAATGGTGATAGGTGAGTGCAGGTAGAAAGTAGTGGGGATTGATCAGTGGGAAGGGTGGGGTGGATAGGTGGGAGAGAAGATGGGCAGGTCAAGGAGGTGGGAATGAGAGGGAGGGTTGGTCATGGGATGAGGATGGGGTGGGGAGATTTTGAAGCTGGTAAAGTCCACATTGAGACCATTGGGTTGTAGGCTCCCAAGGTGCAATATGAGGTGCTGCTCCTTCAGTTTCCAGATGGCGTCACTGTGACACTGGAGGAGGCCCAGGATGGACATGTCGCCCAGGGAGTGGGAGGGGGAGTTGAAGTGGTTCATGACTGGAAGGTGTTGTCGTTTGTTATGAACAGAGTGCAGATGCTCTACAAGTGGTCTCCGAGCCTCCACGTGGTCTCACCGATGTGGAGGGGGTCACTTCGGGAACAGCGGATGTAATATACCACATTGACGGATATGCAGGTGAACCCCTGTCTGATGTGGAAGGTTTTTTTGGGGCCTGGGATGGGGGTGAGGGGGGAGGTGTAGGGGCAGGTGTAGCACTTCCTGCGGTTGCAGGGAAAGGTGACGGGGGTGGTGGGACTGGAGCAGAGTGTGGAGTGGACGAGGGAGTCAAGGAGACAGCGATCCCTATGGAAGGCGGATAGGAGTGGGGTGGGAAATATATTCTTCGCTGCAAATCAGATTGTCGGTGGCAGAAATGGTGGAGAATGATACATTGAATACGGAGGTTGGTGGGGTGCCATCTGAGGACAAGGGGGGGGGAGTTCTGTCTCTATTTTGTTGAGAGGAGGGCATATGAGGGCAGAGGTGCAGGAAATGCAAGATCCAAACAAAGAAAGACATCTCTTACACACACAAGACTATATTTACATTCATTTGAGGTACTGGGAGGGTCCGATAACTAAACGGACCCCATTTAACTTCAGCAGAAAGAACTCAGTCGATGGTCTTTCCCCTCTGAGCTTTGGCAGCAGCTCACCCCAATCTTCAGTGTGTCCCTGAGCACGTAGTCCTGGAACTTGCATTCACTGGACGAGGGAGTTACCGGCCAGGCAGCATTTATTGTCCATCTCGGAGGGCAGTTAAGAATCAACCACATTCCTGTGGGTCTGGAGTCACATGTAGGCCAGACCAGGTAAGGATGGCAGTTTCCTTCCCTAAAGGACATTAATGAACCAGATGGATTTTTACAACACTCAATGGATTCATGGTCATCATTAGATTCTTAATTTTGGGTTTTTTAAAATGAATTCAAATTTGGTGTGTTTTCCCGCCTGGTTTTTAAACTCTGGGGTTGCGATGGATTGCCTCACTTCCGGGTTTCCTCCATAGTGGAATATTTATGGGGTCGAGTTCAATGTGTTTATTAATAGCTTATTTCTGGACCCGTAGCAGAAGCAGTGATGCAAAGAGTGGGAAGGACTGCCCTTCAGCAAGTCCAACCTAAGCTATGGGTGCGTTACATAGACGACACCTTTGTTATCATTAAATGGACCAAATGAGAAGAAAGACATAAACTCATAAACAACACCCTCACCGGAGTAAAATTCACCAGAGAAGAGGAAAAGAACAAACAACTCCCAATCCTGGACGTCACGGGAGAGCGCAAGACAAATGGGGAACTGCAAACGAAAGTACGCCGAAAAGCCACACACACAGACCAGGTACTGAACTTCAGTAGTAACCATCCCAGCACACACAAACGAAGCTGCGTGCGAATACCCTTTAAACGGGCAGCAGCGTGGAACTGCAAATGAAAGTACGCCGAAAAGCCACACACATAGACCAGGTACATGCAGTTATTAAACACATTGAACTCGATCCCGTACACATTCCACTACAGAGGGAGTGAGGCAATCCATCGCAACGCACCCCAGAGTTTAAAACCCAGGCGGTAATACACATTAGCGGCTTCACTGAGAGTGTTACCCAGCAGGGTAACGAAACATCTGCGGAAGACCAAACCAGCTCGGTGTGCCAACCAACGTCAACACCCACCACCCGAGCTACACATCTACTCCAAAACCTCAGAAAGCAAATTCCACCACTATTTGTCCCAGAACATCACCTGGGTCTCTGAACCAACTGTGCAGCAGTAAAATTACCGTACCACCTCCTTCCCACCTGCTGCACCCCGATGTGAAGCATTAGAAGGCCGTGTGGCGATGTTTGATGTCCACCATGGCCTGGGACATCACTTTAAATTGAGGGGCGATAGATATAGGACAGATGTCAGAGGTAGGTTCTTTACTCAGAGAGTAGCAAGGGTGTGGAATGCCCTGCAACAGTAGTAGACTCGCCAACTTTAAGGGCATTTAAATGGTCATTGTATAAACATATGGATGATAATGGAATAGTGTAGACTGGTCGTCATCTCCTCTTTCCCCATCACCAACACAATCATTTCTGACATCATTTTGGAAACTCCAAGTGCGGGATTGATGACCGGCAAACATGGCCACCCGAATACCATAACCTGGTTAGCATACAGACTGAATGGACAGTGTATTACAGAAACTCTTGGTAAAAGGTTCACAAGGGATCGCAGCCTAAGGATACTGGGTTGGCCATTTTAGACCGAGATGAGGAGAGATATCTTCACCCAAGGAGTGGGGAGTTTCTGGAATTCTCTGCCACATTATGAGATTGAAGCAAAATGTTGAATGTTTTCAAGAAGGAGTTGGATCTGGTTCTTAGGGCTATATGGATCAAAGGGGATGGGGGTTAGAAAACAGGAACAGGGGACTGAGTTGGATGATCAGCCATGATCATATTGAATGGCAGAACAGGGTCAAAGGACCGATTGGCCTACTCCTGGTCCTATTTTTAACATGACTATTTATTTAAAAAGGTTCACAACCTCGGATTGCTCAAATATCAGTGGTGGGTAAGTTGTTGGGGATTCTGAGAGGTAGGATTTACATGCATCTGGAGAGACAATGACAGATTAGGGATGGCCATCATGGCTTTGTGTGTGGGAAATCGTGTCTCACTGACTTGATTCAGAGTTTTGAGGAAGTAACCAAAAAGATTGATGAGGGCAGAGGGACAGACGTGGCCTAACTTGGACTTTAGTAAAGTCTTTAACAAGGTGCCACGTGGTAGACTAATTAGTAAGGTCACATGGAATTCAGGGCGAATTTGCCTTTTGAATACAAAATTGGCTTTACAGTGGGAGGGAGAGGGTGGTGGCGGTGGGCTGTTTCTCGGACTGGAGGCCTGTGACTAGCGGATTGGTACGGGCTCCATTTTTGTTTGCATTTTTATAAATGATTTAGGAGGCACGATTAGTAAGTTTGTAGATGACACCAAAATTGGTGACGCAGTGGACAGTGATGAAGGTTATCTAATATTGCAAAGAGATCTTGATCAATTGGGCCAGTGGGCTGAGGACTGGCAGATGACGTTTAATTTGGATAAATGTGAGGTATTGCATTTTGTGAAAACAAACAAGGGCAGAACTTCGACGACCAATGGTAGGGCCTTGGGTGGTGTTGTAGACCAAAGAGACCTAGGGGTTCAGGTACAGAGTTCTTTGAAAGTTGAATCACAGGGAGACAGGGTGGTTAAGAAGACATTTGACATGCTTGCCTTCATTGCTCAGATCATTCAGTATGGGGTTTGGGAAGTCATATTAAAGCTGTAGAGGACATCGGTGAAGCCTCTTCTGGAATTCTGCGCACAATTCTGGTCGCCCTGTATTCAACTGGAGAGGGTTCAGAAACGATTTACCAGGATGTTGCCAGGAATGAAGGGTTCGAGTTATAGGGAAAGGCTGGGCTGGGATCTTTTTCACTGGAGCATCGGAGGTTGGTGGGAGATTTTATAGATGTCTCTAAAATCATGAGAGGCATAGATAAGGTGAATAGCAAATGTTTTTTCCTTAGGGTGGGGCAGTTCAAAACTAGAAGGCATATTTTCAAGGTGAGAGGGAAAAGGTTTAAAAAGGTAATGAGAGGGAATTCCTTTACACAGAGAGTAGTTTGTGTGTGGAATGAGCTTCCAAAGGAAGTGATAGGTAAAGGTACAGTGACAACATTTAAAAGAGATTTGGGCAGTGACATGGATAGGAAAGGTTTCGAAGGATAATAGACCATAGACAATACACAATAGGTGCTGGAGTAGGCCATTCAGCCCTTTGAGCCAGCACCACCATTCATTATGACCCTGGCTGATCATCCACAGTCAGTATCCTGTTCCTGCCTTATCCCCATAACCCTCGATTCCACTATCTTTAAGAGCTCTATCCATCTCTTTCTTGAAAGTATCCAGAGACTTGGCCTCCACTGCCTTCTGGGGCAGAGCATTCCATATATCCACCACTCTCTGGGTGAAGAAGTTTCTCCTCAACTCTGTTCTAAATGGCCTACCCCTTATTCTTAAACTGTGTCCTCTGGTTCTGGACTCACCCATCAGCGGAAACATGCTTCCTGCCTCCAGAGTGTCCAATCCCTTAATAATCTTATACGTCTCAATCAGATCCCCTCTCATCCTCCTAAATTCAAGTGTATACAAGCCCAGTGATAATGGGAACTGCAGATGCTGGAGAATCCCACCTCCTTGACCTGTCCGTCTTCCCTGGACTGACCTATCCCCTTCCTACCTCCCCACCTATACTCTCCTCTCCACCTATCTTCTTTTCTCTCCATCTTCGGTCTGCCTCCCCCTCTCTCCCTATTTATTCCAGAACTCTCTCCCCATCCCCCTCTCTGATGAAGGGTCTAGGCCCAAAACATCAGCTTTTGTGCTCCTGAGATGCTGCTGGGCCTGCTGTGTTCACCCAGCCTCACATTTTATTATCTTGTATACAAGCCCAGTCGCTCCAATCTTTCAACATATGATAGTCCCGCCATTTCAGGAATTGACCTCGTGAACCTATGCTGCACTCCCTCAATAGCATGAATGTCCTTCCTCAAATGTGGAGAACAAAACTGCACACAATACTCCAGGTGCAGTCTCACCATGGCCCTGTACAGCTGCAGAAGGACCTCTTTGCTCCTATACTCAATTCAATTCCTCTTGTTATGAAGGCCAGCATGCCATTTGCTTTCTTCACTACCTGCTGTACCTGCATGCTTGCTTTCATCGACTGATATGGGCCAAATGCAAGCAAGTGGGACTGGTTTATTTTGGGGGAATCTTGGGCAGCATGGAGGAGTTGGACTGAAGGGTCTGTTTCCATACTGTACAACTCTATGATAAATGCCCCCAACATTCCAAAGCTGAACTTTTATCCCTCAATGTCCTGCATTCTTGGACAGAGCCTTCGTGAGAGTGAAATTTCCAGGTTAAGGTTAATTTGGAAGCATCAACGTCAGAATTTCTGAAAGGATGACACCATTCTGAAAATGCAAGAAGCAGCGACCTGCAATTTGAAAGCAATAAGAGAATTTGTAAAGAACAGAAATAAATTTTTACAGCCTTGTATTAAATAAAAAATATAGAAATCATACCAGGCTTCAAATGTTAACTCTGTTTCTCTTTCCGCACGTGCTGCCAGGCCTGCTGAGTTTTTCCAGCATTTTTCTGTCCTTGTTTCTGATTTTCAACATGCTGCAGTATTTTGCTTTTGTTCGATGAGAAAATGTCTACAAAGTGTATTTCATGAGAAGCCAATTTCTGGTCAGTTGCAGCTGTACAGAGGCTTGGACACGACTGATAAAGAGATTTTATTTTTTACTGTTAATCTGGCCAAGGCATGCACTCTCAAAACTGGCCACTTTGATGAAAAGTACAAATTAGGTTAAAGGAAGGGACAAGGGTGAAAGAGAGATATCAAGATGATTAACAATCCTGGCCGCACTCAGGAGAAACGAACGTACAACTTGCTACCTCAGTGGGGAGGCCAAGGAACGGAGCAGAATTAACATGATAATGAGCCGAAACACCAGGATTGTACAAATTGTAATTAATTGGCTCAGCAGGTCTGCCATAACCTTATCTCCACACACTCAGTTCACTCTAATTTGCTTCGGTCAACTGCTGATCTTAAAGTTTGCACAGAATTACAACCCAGAATCATTCTCGGATGGGGCCTGGTGCCCGTCATGTTATTTTAGGGAGCTTCGAGGCTCGAACATCTCTTTAGGTTTTCTAGAGATTGCAATACTGTAATTGAGGTTCAAGTAGCAGCAATCAAGACAGTGGATGTCACTTTCCCACAGGACCAAACCCCTGACTGGAAATCAGTGGTTTCAGATAGGAGGCAGATTCACAAACTGGGAGACATTCAGGGGAGCTGACAGCCAGTGGCATTATTGACAGACTCTTCATTATAGAGTCTGCCAAAGTTAAATAGGGGTCTGAGATAACCAGGTGTAGAGCTGAATGAACGCAGCAGGCCAAGCAGCATCAGAGGAGCAGGAAAGCTGACGTTTCAGGCCTAGACCCTTCTTCATTCTTCTGAAGAAGGGTCTAGGCCCGAAACGTCAGCCTTCCTGCTCCTCTGATGCTGCTTAGCCTGCTGCGTTCATCCAGCTCCACACCCTGTTATCCCAGATTCTCCAGCATCTGCAGTTCCTATTGTCTCCTAAATAGAGGTCTGGTCTGTTAACAGACAGTCCTGGGGCCTCAAATGCATGCAGATATAATCTTGTACAAGTACAGAATGCCTTTGTTTGCTGGATAGAGTCAAACTGCAATATTCGTTTGTTCCTTCATATGTTCCTGTACAGAGCCAAACTGCTTCTGTGTTTATGTATGTGCATAAAGACATTTTTATGAATAAAGTATATTTTTGAAATTAAAAAAGAATCTGATAACAGAACAGGGCCCCATCTACCTTCAGCAGGAAGCCCTCAGACAGTGGTCCTTCCCCATTGCACCTTGGCAGCAGCTGCCCCAAGCTTTAGTGCATCCCTCAGTGTGTAGTCCCAGAACTTGCAATGTGTCAGTCTGCAACACGCACGTGGGGTCAACTCCTTGCTCTGGAAGCCCAACAAGTTTCAGGCAGAACCAAAGATCATCTTTCACCGATGCTTATAAATATATAGTCTTGCACAAGTAAGAAATGCCTTGGGCTTGTTTGTTCTCCATTTGCAAAGACTGTACACACTTGAACTGCTTTAGTGACAATAAATGTTTATATAGATTTCTACGAATAAAATATATTTTTGAAATTAAAAAAATCTCTTAATACAGAATCTGCCCCAAACCTGTTAGTCTCCCAGATGAAAGGAGTTGACCTGAACTTTCCCGCGTTACTAAGTCATCTCGTCACTCATTAAATGAGCACTTTTCAACCACTGCCTGTGCGATGCGAATGGGAATCTGGGAGGGGAGGGGGCATGGATTAACTTCTAATGGAGTTGTAAGGGTAATAAGGCACTCCACCTCCTCATGCTGCCTATCTTGTTCCCTCCTTCATATCTACCCAGTCACCTGATTACAAACATGGCCTCAAGGTGTCACATGAGCCTCTGGAGTTTTTAGCCTTTGCCAGACCTTCTGCACCACCTGCATTCTCTATTTGTTCACATTGCATTTATATAGCACCCTTTTGGATGTAATCGAAAACCCCGAGGCATTTCGCAGGGAGTGTCATTGGACGCGGTTTGACACACGAGGTGAAGAAGAGAGCAGCCGTCAGGAATCTGAAACGGGGATGGGAGATGCTGGGAATGTAGGCAGGTCAGGTAGTAACTATGAGCGGGAGAGAAAACTGATTTAACGGACGGTTTTCTGTCAGACTGAGGAGGCGCTGGATCCTGCAGTGGAGACCATAGTCAAAATCCCAATGGTTTTCTAACCCAGCCCTGCAGGCCTGGCAGCATCCGAGGGGAGAGAGATAGAGTGTAGGTTTCGTGCCTGGTACAACTCTCCTTCAGAGCCGTATGGCTCTTCTGAGAAAGAATCACAGAATCCCTACAGCATGGAAGCAGGCCATCCAGCCCGTCAAGTCCACACTACCCCACCCAGACCCACGCCAGTTCTCTATCCCTTAACCCCCCATTCCCCCGTGGCTAATCCACCGTGCTCAGGCATCCCTGGATTGCAGCAGGAATCCTATATGGACACTCTCTGAGAGCAGCAACTCTTTCTCAGCTCTGTCCAAAATGATTAACCCCCTATCCTGAAGCCTTGATATGAGCCCAGTGACTTGTATCACACGCAAATCCAAATATTAACTCTGTTTCTCTCTCCACAGTCACTGCCAGGTTTCTGCTTTTGTGTCACATTTCCAGCACAAGCAGTTCTTTTTAGCATAGAATCCCCACAGTGTGAAAGCAGGCCATTTGGCCCATCAAGTCCACATTGACCGTCTGAAGAGCATCTCACCCAGACCCGTCCCTCTATAACCCACACACCCCTGAACACTACAGACAATTTAGCATGGCCAATCCACCTAGCCTGCACATCTTTGGACTGTGGCAGGAAACCGGAGCACCCGGAGGAAACCCACGCAGACACAGGGAGAATGTGCAAACTCCACACAGACAGTCACCCGAGGCTGGAATCGAACCTGGGTCCCTGGCGCACTGAGGCTAACTACTGAGCTGCCACATAGTTCCAGGGGATACCTTTCTAACAAGCCTTGCCTTAGATGAGGTGGCGTTGGTGAGCGAGTATGGAGTTAACTGTGTGGGAAGGAGTAAGAAGTATTTGACATCAATGTCCTTTAACCTTCGATAGTTCCCTTCCCCTCTTTATAAAGGAGTGAATTAGAGGCAAGTGGTCACAAAACACACAGCTATCCAGGTCGTGTACGCTCCCGGCTAATGCTTTGCCATTTTCTCTGAGGACCCTCATTATTTTAGACTAGAAGCTTCCCCCATCTACTGGCACACAAGGTAAATGAAAGGCACACTTGTAACTGGAACAGACTGCCAGAGGGTACAGCTCGATGTGTCTGCTGTTACCACCAACGGTGGGTGAGCGCCGGACGGATTTGCAGGTTGTTAATTTGTATTTCACATTTGTTCTCAGTTATGAAAAATCAGTGAAGTAGCTGCTGTTTTTCTATACGTGTATAAATGTGACAACACCAGGGATTTAGAATGCGTATTTTGTCCTGTTTGTATTTTGAAGTGAGGTTTTAAGTCAGAGGTGACAAGCTGCCTATTGAGTGCCAATAAACAGCTTCAAAAACAGAAATTGCTGGAAAATAATAAGAACATAAGAGCTCTGAGCAGGAGTAGGCCATCCGGCCCCTTGAGCCTGCCCCACCATTTAATAAGATCATGGCTCATCTTTTTAAGACTCAGCTCCACTTACCCGCCCGCTCACCATAACCCTTAATTCCTTTACTATTCAAAAATTTATCTAGCCTTGCCTTAAACACATTCAGTGAGGTAGTTTCAACCACTTCACTGGGCAGGGAATTCCACAGATTCACAACCCTTTGGGTGAAGAAGTGCCTCCTGACCTCAGTCCTACATCTGCTTCTCTTTATTTTGAGGCTATGTCCTTTAGTCCCAGTTTCACCTGCTAGTGGAAACAACCTCCCTGTCCCACCTTATCTGTTCCCTTCATAATCTGATATGTTTCTATAAGATCTCCCCTCATTCTTCTGAATTCCAATAAGTATAATCCCAGTTTACTCAGTCTCTCCTCATAATCCAACTCTCTCAACTCTGGAATCAACTGAGTGAATCTTCTCTGCTCCCTCTCCAGGGCTAGTATATTTCTTTTCAAGTAAGGAGACCAAAACTGCACACAGTACTCCAGGTGTGGCCTCACCAGGACCCTATACAGCTGCAGCATATCCTCCCTGTTTTTAAACTCCATCCCTCTAGCAATGACAGACAAAATTCCATTTGCCTTTTTAACTATGTGCTGCACCTACAATCCTACTTTTAGCGATTCATTCACAAGGATATCCAAGTCCCTCTGCACAGCAGCGTGCTGCAATATTTTACCATTTAAAACATAGTCCATTTTGCTGTTATTCCTACCAAAATGGATAACCTCACACTTATCAACATAGTACTCCATCTGCCAGAACTTTGCCCATTCACTTAAACTATCTATATCCCTCTGCAGACTTTTAGTGTCTTCTGCACACTTTGCTCTACCACTCACCTTAGTGTCAGCTGCAAATTTTAACACACCACACTTAGTCCCCAACTCCAAATCATTGATGTAAATTGTAAACAATTGAGGTCCCAACACTGATCCCTGAGGCACACCACTAGCTACTGACCACCAACCAGAAAAACATCCATTTACCCCTACTCTTTGCTTTCTACTGGTCAACCAATCCTCTATCCATGCCAATACATTACCTGTAATACCGTGAAACTTCATCTTATGTAGCAGCCTTTGGTATGGCACCTTGTCACATGCCTTCTGGAAATCCAGATACAGCACATCCACAGGTTCCCCATTGTCTATCATGCAAGTAATATCCTCAAAGAATTCCACCAAATTAGTTAAACATGACCTGCCCTTCATGAACCCATGCTAGGTGTTCCCAATGGGACAATTTATATCCTGATGTCTTGCTATTTCTTCCCTAATGATAGATTCAAGCATTTCCCCCACTATCGAAGTTTAGCCAACTGGCCTATAGCTGCCTGCTTTTTGTCTACTTCCTCTTTCAAACAGTGGCGTCACATTGGCTGTTTTTCAATCTGTGGGAACCACCCAGAATCCAGTGAATTTTGGTAAATAATTACTAGTGCATTTGCTATTTTCCCCATCGCCTCTTTTCATACCCTGGGATGAATCTTATCAGGGCCAGGAGACTTGTCTACCTTTAGCCCCATTAGCTTGCCCAGCACTGCCTCCTCAGTGAGAAGGATAGCTTCTAGGTCCTCAGCTGCTATAATCTTCTTGCCATCAGTTTTCGGCATGTTATTTGTGTCTTCCACTGTGAAGACCCACACGACGTAACTGTTTAATGTCTCGGCTACTTCCTCATTCCCAGTCATTAAATTGGCCTTCTCATCCTCTGAAGGACCAATGTTTGCCTTCACCACTCTTTTATAATTTACATATTTATAGAAGCTTTTGCTGTCTGTTTTTATATTCTGAGCTAGTTGACTCTCATAATCTATCTTTCTTTTCTTTATAACATTTTTTGTAACTTTCTGTTGGCCTTTAAAGATTTCCCAGTCTACTAGTTTTCCACTACTCTTTGCCTTTTTGTATTTTTTTCTCAATCTGATACTTTCCTTTATTTCCTTAGACATCCATGGCTGGCTCTCTCTTTTCCTACAGTTCTTCCTTATCACTGGAATATACTTCTGCTGAGCACTGTGAAAAATCGTTTTGAAAGTCCTCCACTGTTCCTCAATTGACCCACCATAAAGTTTTTGCTCCCATTCTACATTAGCTAAATCCTTCCTCATTCCTTCATAGTCTCCTTTGTTTAAGCACAGGACAGAGGTACTGGACTTAACCTTCTCATGCTCCATCGGTATTTTAAATGTGACCATACTGTGATCGCTCCTTTCGAGAGGATCCCTAACTGTGAGATCATTAATTATTCCTGTCTCATTACACAGGACTAGATCTAGGATAACTTGCTCCCTTGTAGGTTCCGTTACATATTGTTCAAGGAAATTATCGTGGATGCATTCTATGAACCCCTCCTCTAGGCTGCCATGACCGACCCGGTTTGACCAATCGATATGTAGATTAACATCCCCCATGATAATTGCTGTACCATTTTTATATGCATTCGCTATTTCTATGTTTATTGCCCACTCCACCACAATGTCATTATTTGGCCCTACAGACCACACCTATCAGTGACTTCTTCCCCCTGCTCTTCTTAATTTCCACCCAAATGGATTCAACGTTTTGTTCAGTAGAACCTATATCATCTCTCACTACCGCCCTGATATCATCCTTAAAAATCAGAGCGATACCGCCTCCCGTACCTTCCTGTCTGTCCTTCCAAGCAGTTCGATACCCCTCGATATTTAACTCCCAGTCATGACCATCCCATAAGCATGCCTCTGTAATGGCCACTAAATCGTACCCATTTGCCATGGTTTGCACCATCACCTCGTCCATCTTGTTGCGAATGCTCCCAGCATTCAGATAAAGCACCCATGGGCCAGTTTTTGCACCTTCTCTTTGAGTCCTATCACCTCCATTACTGACAGCTCTTGAGTTCTCCTTCCCTTTAACTTTTTTCCTAATTTTCAATGGAGTTGAAGCTTCCTCGTCTCCTGCTAACCTGCTGCTTTGCCTTACATTAATTGTTATACTCCCTCTACGCTCACTTTTCCCTTCCCCCCATGCACTAGTTTAAAGTCCTATTGACCACCCTATTTACCCTTTTCGCCAGAACACCGGACCCGTCCCTGTTCAGGTGGAGCCCATCCTAGTGGTATAGATCCCTCCTGTCCCAGAACCGATGCCAGTGCCCCATGAAGAGGAAACCCTCTTTCCCACACCACTCTTTTAGCCACGTGTTTACTTCCCCGATCCTCGCCTCTCTATGCCAACGTGTACATGGCTCGGGCAGCAATCCGGAGATTATGACCCTTGAAGACCTGTTTTATTAATTTTGTTCCTAGCTTTTCATGATCCTGAAACAGGTCTTTTTTCCTCATCCTGCCGATGTTGTTGGTGCCTACGTGGACCACAACAATGGGATCCTCCCCTTCCCTCTCCAGTATCCTCTCAAGCCGGTCGGAGATGTCTCGCACCCTGGCACCGGGCGGGCAACACACCAAGCGGGATTCTCTATCCTGCTTGCGAAGGATACGGTCTATCCCCCCCGATGATGGAATCCCTGACAAAATCTCAGCAGGTCTGGCAGCATCTGTGGAGAGACATCTGAGTTAATGTTTTGGGTACAGTGATCCTTCTTCAGAACTGATGATGGTGAGGAAAAGGTTGGTTTTTATGCAGAAAGCAGGGCTGGCGGTTGGGTGAGGAGAGAATGTCGGGTGGGGATAGTGCCCAAACAGTTAGAAGGACAGTTGGACAAGGAGTGTATAATGGTCAGGCTATACTTGCAAAGTAAACAGCTTGTGAGTCCTTGGAGTTTTTTTAAAGTTGGAACAATAGAAGCAGCCTGAATGGGTGTGGTCAAGCTCCCACAGCCAGGATTTTTAGTTTAGTTTCTTAGTAGCAGTTGCTGGGGTCTTGAAGCTGCATTTGGAAGCTGCAGTACATCTCTCCCTGCTACCCTCTATCTCAGAGATTTCTCTTGATGTTTATTTCCCTCCTGGACTGGAGAATTGCCTGTGAGCAATTGATTTTACTAAATCTGCCTTTGCCAAGGGCATGTTTATGGGATATTACTATATTGGAACAGTTACTGTTTAATAGTTAAATATTCTGTTATTCTGTTCAGTTTGTCAATTGAGTCAAGTTATTCCAATTGTTTCTTTTTTTGTTGTATTTTAACTATAGTGTATGAATAAATTGTGAATGATTCAAGAGTGATTCAATTTGATTCATTGTGGTCGTGTGTACTGATGTGCAGTGAAAAACTTAGTTTTGTGTGCAGAGCAGGTTGATGATAGTAAGCAAGGACATTCAGATCAGAGAGTGCTTCCACACAGTGAGGCATACAGGCTACACCACACAGGAGCAGCATGAAGCAAGATCAGCATTAACAGGATCAGGATTTACGGTGGCTCAGTGGTTAGCACTGCAGCCTCACAGTGCCAGGGACCCGGGTCCGATTCCACCCTTGGGCGACTGTCTGTGTGGAGTTTGCACATTCTCCCTGAGTAGGTTTCCCCAGATGCTCTGGTTTCCTCCCACAGTCCAGAGATGTGTAGGTTAGGTAGATTGGCCGTGGGAAATTGCCCATAGTGTTCAGGGGTGTGTAGATTAGGTGGGTTATAGGGGGATGGGTCTGGGTGGGATGCTCTGAGGGTTGGTGTGGACTTGCTGGGCCAAAGGGCCTGTTTCCACACTATAGGGATTCTGTGATTATTTGAATTTAGAGAGTCCAGTCATCAGTCTGATAGCAACTAGGAAGAAGCTGTTCCTGAATCTGATGGTGCATGTGCTCGGGTTTCTGTGTCTTCTGCCTGACAGAGGTGGTTGTAGGAGACCATTGCCAGGGTGTGATCTTTGATGACGTTGGCTGCGTTGCTGTGGCAGTGAGCCGTGTAAATGGAGTCCTTGGGTGGAAGGTTGCCTTCCATGATGGTCTGGGCTGTGTGCAACACCTTCTGTAGTTTCTTACTGTCCTGGGCAGAGCAGTTGCTGTACCAGGCCATTGCACACCTGGACAGTATGCTTTCAATGGCGCATCTGTAGAAGGTGGTGAGAGACCTTATGGACATTCCAAATTTCCTGAGCTGCCTGCGGAATAAGAGGCTTTGTTGTGCCCAGGACAGGTAGTCTGTTATTGTCATTCTGAGGAACTTGATGCGCTTCACTCTCTCAACCTCAGGTCTGTTGATATAGGTTGGGGGGGGGGGGGGCTGCATTCTCCGCCATTATTCCTGAAGTCAATGATCAATTTGTTAGTTTTGCTGACATTGAGAGAGAGTTTGTTACCATTGCACTATGTCACCGTCCTGCCAAGGTGGATTCATCAGCAAACTTGTAGATGGCGTTCATTCGGAATCTGGCAACACAGCCACAGGTGTACAGGGAGTACAGTACGTGGGCTGAGGACACATCCTCGGGGGGGCTCCAGTGTTGAGTGTTATCATGGAGGGGGCGCAGTAGTTCCCTACCCTCACTGATTGAGGCCTGTGGGCCAGAAATCTGAGGATCCAGTTGCAGAGGGTCTAGCCGAGACCAAGGCCTCAGAGTTTCGAGATCGGCCTGGAAGGGATTATGGTGCTGAAGGCAGAGCTGCAGGCAGCGAGCAGGAGCCTGACTTAGGTGCTGATTCCCAGATGTTGCAGGGATGAATACAGAGCGAGGGAAATGGCGTCCCTTGTGGACCTGTTACATCGGCCGGCAAATGGCAGGGGATTGAGGCAGGCCGGGAGACTGCAGTTGATGTGAGCCTTGACCAGCATGCTAAAGCATGTCACGATTATAGAGGTCAGATGGTTTTTTGACCAGTCTAACACAACACCTGGTCCTTGCCTTTAAAATAGGAAAAAGTTAGGGTCTAGGCTATCTTCAGAATACATTTTGGGTGGGTTTGGCCTCGTCCATAACAATAACGTTGGACACAGGGGAAATATCACTGCCCCTTCACTGCCACAAGATGTTTTCAAGTAAATGTGAACGTTCTTCCTCTGACTGATCTCCTGGATCCACTGGATTCCCTCCCTGGGAAACTCCCAGTTGTTAGGATCAGATGATACCTCTGTTTGAATCCTCACGAAAGAGATGACCTGAGGTGGGCATAAAGGGAAGGCAGAGATTGATCACGTGGTCCTTCATTTGAAGAAATGACCCCCACCCCATCCCCACCACCAGGTTCCCTGCACGGTAATGGCCCTCCTCGAGGCTGGCGCGGAATGTTGGGCAAAGACTGAAAGAAAAGTTCCAGAAGGCGAACCAAAGGTACCCTTTAGGAAGTGTACTTTTAAAAATTGCTTCATGGGAAGTGGCCAGGCCTGCATTTATTGCCTGTGCCTAATTGCCCTGGGGGCAGATATGAGACAACCACATTGCTATGGGCCTGGAGCCATATGGAAGCCAGACCAGGGAAGAGCAGCAGATATCCTTCCCTACTGGACATTACTGAGCCAGGCAGGTTTTTATACCAATTGCCATTAGATTAGCTTTTAGTTCCAATTACTTAAAAAAGAAATTATATCAAATCCCACTGTCTGCTTTGGTGGGACTCCAACCAACGTCCCCATTAGGTAGGAGCTCTGGGTTACACTGCACCACTGCCTCCTTGGCAAAGTAGCCCCTTTGCGCAGAGTCTGAATGAATAATGAAAGCCAGGAAAAGAGGCATGATGTGATTACTTTAATTCTGGGGAATAAATTCTGCAGCAAATTCCTGGAGGGAATTATAACAGGAGTCCCAGGAAGGATTGAATAGGCCCATTAGAGGTAGCAGTCATCCATCATCCAAATCATCGCGCACGAATGACAATGTGGATCTAATTTGATCGGGGACCAGTGGGTGGTAAAATTTAATTACAAAATACAACAGGCAAGGAGGCATAAAGGTTGATATTTGAAAGCAGAGACGAATATAATTCAGCAGAAGTCCTGCTGTTTAGAGGAAAAGGCACCAGTACATTAACAAAATGGAGCAATCTCTCACTGGTATGAGAGCGTTTGAACAACTAGTTCTACAGGCTACATCCTCCCTCCTGTGAGGTACTGAAGCAAACAGAAGACAAACCTCCCATTACAGGAACGTGGTACATTGGATTGAGGAAAACGGTGCGTGTCACTGGGAAACGACATTATGATAAAGGTTTGGGGTTAGGTTTGGGCTCAGTGAAAGACTTAAGGAAATTGTTACAGTTAGGCTCGCTTCAGGATTAAGGCCAGGACAAGTTTTAGGCTTTGGGTTATGATTGAAGTCAGGGGTAGGGGTTGGGATTAGAGTTAGGGATGGCATCAATGTTGGGGTCAGGATTTGAGAATGGGGCAGCGTTACATTTAGGGATAAGGTCAGGGTGAGGTAATAGAAACCAAATCAAGAATGGCTTCCAAAACGGATTTGGACTCTACTTAAGAAAGCAAAGTGTGTTGAGGTTGGCTGTCTCGCCGAGCTGGTTTGTTGTTCCACAGGCGTTTCATTACTATGCTTGGTAACATCCTCAGTGCAGCCTCTGATGAAGCATCGGTGTGTTTTCCCACCTGGTTTTTAAACTCTGGGGTCCGTCGCGATGGATTGCCTCACTTCCAGGTTTCCTCCGTAGTGGAATGTATATGGGGTCGAGTTCGATGTGTTTATTGATAACCTGCTTCGTGGAGTGCCATGCTTCCAGGAATTCTCATTCTTGTCTCTGCCTGGCCTTTCCCAGGATCTTGGTGTTGTCCCAGTCGAAGTTGTGGTTCTCCTTGACCAGGTGGTTTGAGATGGGTGAGGATCCGTCTGCAGGGGATCTTGTAGATGACATTGGTCCTGTCCTTGTCCTGTCTTTAGTTCAAGTGAGCACTTGTCGTAGGGTTGATATGGGTTTGTGTGCCACTCTGATGCCCAGCAGTCGTAGGAGTCAAGATCCCCTGCAGAGACTGTGAGAAACACTACATCGGACAAACAGGAAGGAAACTCACAACGAAGGCACACAAACACCACACGGCTACAGAAAGACACGACCCATACTCACCCATCTCAAACCACCTGGTCAAGGAGAACCACAACTTCGACTGGGACAACACCAAGATCCTGGGAAAGGCCAGGCAGAGACAAGAATGAGAATTCCTGGAAGCATGGCACTCCACGAAGCAGGTTATCAATAAACACATTGAACTCGACCCCATATACATTCCACTACGGAGGAAACCTGGAAGTGAGGCAATCCATCGCGACGGACCCCAGAGTTTAAAAACCAGGTGGGAAAACACACCGATGCTTCATCAGAGGCTGCACTGAGGATGTTACCAAGCATAGTAATGAAACGCCTGTGGAACAACAAACCAGCTCGGCGAGACAGCCAACCTCAACACACACAACCCGAGCTACAGATCTACTCCAACACCTTAGAAAGCAAACTGTGCTGGGCTGTGGGGATGGGCCATAGGGCAGTGGTAATATTAGGTTGCTCCTCACTTTGACTGAGGTGTATAGGATGAGGCTAGGGATTTGGGGAATGAGTAATTTCTGGGGCTATATTCCAGGAAAAAAAAACACTGCACAAACGTTCCCCAAACTGTGGGCCTGCACAGAGACAATGGGCCGAATTATCATGCAATTCCAGGGTTTTTGGTCTGAACTGTATTAGCCAGTGCCAGTCCATCTCGCAACTGGCCCCTCTCCTGGAACCGCTGCCCATTTTTCTCCCCCTCATTTCTCCCACCTGTAGCACTCCCTCCGCCAGCACTCACTAACAACAGCGTGGACTATCTACAGGACGCACTGCAATAAATTATCAACCCGCCTTTGGCAGCACCTTCCAAACCCACGACCACTTCCATCTAGAAGGACAAGGGCAGCAGATACATGGGAACACCACGCCCTGCAAGTTCCCCACCAAGCCACTCGCCATCCCGACTGGGAAATATTCCTTTGCTGTCGCTGGGTCAAAATCCCGGAATTCCCTCCCTAAAAGCATTGTGGGTCACCCCACAGCACATAGGCCGCTGTGACACAACATGGCAGCTCACCAACTGAGTGCAACAGGGGAGTGGGTACCAAATCCTGACCTTGTCAATGTCCATATCCCAAACACAAATTGAAGGAACGTATGGGCTGGCGGGCCAGACCAGGGTAGATAGCCCCTTTCAGTCTCACCTCATGATTCAGTGTCTGACTGTGTTGAAGATGTTACATAAAGGCTGGGCCAATAGTGGATAGAAACTGGTTAAATCTGGTCCATGTCACAGCGACCTGACTCTGGTCACCATTCAGTGACCCCTCTCCCCCCATGGACAATCAGACTGGACTGTAAGTGAATTGTTGTCTAACATCGACTTTCTTGGTGAAGAATGGATGCTTGGAGAAGGCACTGGGTAAGACCAGAAAGTGCTGGAGAAACTCAGCAGCTATGGCAACAGCTGTGGAGAGAGAAACAGAGTTAGCACTTTGAGTCCGATGTGGCTGGCTTCCTCCCACAGTCCAAAGATGTGCGGATTAGGTCAGTTAGCCAGGGTTAAAAACGGGGTTATAGGGATTTGTAGCCACTCTTCACAGGGTCAATACAGACTCAATTGGCTGAATAGCCTCTTGCTGCACCATATGGATTCTATTATTGATTAGCTTTGCATCCTTTCCAGTGTCTCTAGATCCTTTCTTATAACAGAGTGAGCTAAATGGCACATGATTCCCCAAGTGGGGTTTAAGAAAGGAATGAGAAAAATCAAGTCATACAGATGTTCAGCACAGAAACAGATCCCTCGGTCCAACTTGTCCATACCAACCAGATATCCTAAATCAATCTAGTCCCATTTACCAGCATTTGGCCCATATCCCTCTAAACCCTTCCTATTCATGTCCCCATCCAGATGCCTTTTAAATGCTGTAATTGTACCAGTCTCCTCCACTTCCTCTGGCAGCTCATTCCACACACGCACCACCCTCTGTGTGAAAAAGTTGCCCCTTAGGTTCCTTTTGAATCTTTCCCCTCTCACCTTAAACATATGCCCACGTGTTTTGGACTCCCCCATCCCAGGGAAAAGACCTTGTCTAATCACCCTATCAATGATGATCATGATTTTATAAACCTCTATAAGGTCACCCCTCAGCCTCAGGGAAAATAGCCCCAGCCTATACAGCCTGTCCCTATAGCTCAAACCCTCCAACCCTGGCAACGCCCATGTAAATCTTTTCTGAACCTTTGCCAGTTTCACAACATCTTTCCTGCAGCAGGGAGACCAGAACTGTATGCAGTACTCCAAAAGTGGCCTCACCAATATCCCACATAACTGCTTCAGGGCTTTCTGTTCTCCTCATTCACAGGGTGTTCACTGAGGGATATACACTCAACTGATGGGTTGGACAAATTTGTATGGAACCTAGCTACCAGTGTTTGGAATGCGATTGCTTTGTCCTGACCAATTGTGCTTTTGTTTAGAACACAAGTTTCAGTTTTATTTTACTAAATCAATAGCATCATAGCATCCTACATAATGGAAGCAGGCCATCTCGCTCATGAAGTCCTCACTGATCCTCTGAAGAGTAACCCATCCAGACCAACTCCCGACACTATCCTAGTAACACTGCATTCCCTATGGCTGACCCGGCACATCTTTGGACTGTGGGAGGAAACTGGAGCACCCGGAGGAAACCCACGCAGACACAGGGAAAATGTACAAACTCCGCACAGACAGTCGCCTGAGGGTGGGATTGAACCCGGGTGCCTGCTGCTGTGAGGCTGCAGAGCTATCCACTGAGACACCGTGCAGCCCAAATATTCGCTAATAATCCATTAAAAAGCAGTGGGATTTACATTTAAAACAGAATTTAATTTGGCTTGGGACATTTCTCCTCACAACTGTTGAATAAACTTTAGATAGTTTGGAATGAAATATTTAAGAAGTTCAGATTGGAATGTTTTCATTGAACGTCTGTGCTAATCCAATAATTATAGCTTTAATGTTGCAAAAGAATTCAATTCAAAAAGAATTCAACTATAAAACAGTAACTGCTCCAATATAGTAACATCCCATAAACACGCCCTTGGCAAAGGCAGATTCAGTAAAATTGATTGCTCACAGGCAACTGTTCAGTCCAGGAGGAAAAAAAACATCAAGACAAATGTCTGAGAGAGAGAGAAAGTAGCAGGGAGAGATATACAGCGGCTTCCAAACCCAGCTTCAAGACCCCAGCAACTGCTACTGAGAAATAAAACTAAAAATCCTGGTTCTGTGGGAGCTTGATCATACCCATTCAGGCTGCTTCTATTGTTCTGAATTTTAAATAAAAGTCTCAAGGCCTCACAAGATGTTTACTTATTGGAATCAAATAGACAGCTCAGCATCTCTGTCTTAAAACATCTCTTCAAAAAATAGGACAAAATACACCTCTTAAAGCCATAGTATCGTCAATTTGCTCTGGAAGCAGCCCAGAGAAGGTTTACCTAGCAAGATTCCTAGGATGAAGGAGTTATATTGTGAAGGGAGGCTGAACAGCTTAGACTTATTGCAGGTTAGAAGAATGAGAGATGATCTTACTGACTCACAGAAAGATTTGGATGGGGTGGGGTATAACAGGGTAGATGCTGTGAAGATGTTTGCCTCTAACAGAACCTAAAACTAGGGGCACAGTTTCAAAAGAAGGAGGAGAATTCCATCAAACTGCTGATTTATGCCTTGTAGATACAGACTTTAGGGAGTCAGGAGGTGAATTACTCGCTGCAGTATTCCAAGACTCTGACTTTGTTTTATAGTCACTGTGTTATATGGTCAGTCCCGTTCAGTTTCAGCAATCCCAAGGATGTCAGTAATGGGGCATTCAGTGATGGTTGAACATCTAATGGTTAGATTGTCCCCTGTTGGAGACAGTTATTGCCTGGCATTTGGGTGGTCTGAATGTTACTTGCTAATTGTCAGCCCAAGCCTGGATGTAGTCCTAGGCTTTGCTCATAGAATCATAGAATCCCTACGGTGTGGAAACGGGCTATTCAGCCCAACAAGCCCACACCGACCCTCAGAGCATCCCATCCAGACTCATTCCCCCTATAACCCACCTTATGTACACATTCCTGAACACTATGGGGCAATTTAGCATGGCCAATCCACCCTAACCTGCACATCTTTGGACTGTGGGAGGAAACCGGAGCACCCGGAGGAAATCCACACAGGCATGGAGAGAATGCGCAAACTCCACACAGACAGTCACCTGAGGTTTGCATTTAATTGTGGACTGCTTCGGTATCTGAGGAATTATGATTTGTGCTGAACACTGTACCATCATCAGTGAGAGAAGGTCATTGATGGAACAGCTGAAGATGTTTGGGCTTAGGACACTCCCCTGAGGAACACCTACAGAGACGTCCTGGAGCTGAGAGACTGAACACCCACAACCATGACCATATTAGATATTTACTAATCAACTCAATTGGAGATGGTTGGGGCTTGGGCCTCCTGTCTCAGGGGTAGGGGCACTACCACAAGAGCCCTCATCTTCCTTTTGCCTAGCGACCTGAACCATTCGATCGACCTGGCTGCTAATTAGCCTTGGATTCGACACTTTCTGATGCCAGGAAGGTGCCCTGCCTCTTGGTGGCACAGAAGCCTAGTGCGACTTAGCATGGCAATACACACACCCGCTCAGCCTCCGTGATGGTGCGGGTATGACGGGCAGAATGGCCTTTGTCGGTGTTGCATGATTGCCCGGCTCAGAATCTAGGCTTTGGTCTGTCCGAGGGGAAGTGGTTAATTCCTCACCCTCCAGCCATTAGCAGTAGGCAGATTGGCATTATTGGCCGTGAAAGCTTTCTGCCTCATTAAAATAGAAAAGGCACCCTGTGTAATTCCTATCCTTGGGAACATGAGTACATTTAATCAGCCAGACCGCAGTCCAATTTAAATACAACATTTTATTACGCAAAATATGATCTCTCGCTGGCAAAAAGACAACAGAGTCGTCGAGTGAAGGATTATAAATCCCAGGCACTGTGTACTTGAAACAAAGCCACAAATTGGGCTGGCTGCCAAATTTGAGCCAACCTGATGTAAACAAGGCTTTAAAAAAGCCAATGGTCTATATTGATCATGAAGCTCAACTGAGCAGTAGTTTTTTTATTGTGTCAAGCAGAAACACAACTTATATTTTCTCTCATTAGTAGCCCCGGTGAGGGGCAATACCTCTTCCAACCCCCAACCTCTATGAGCAGGTCAGGTAAGACGTTGCATGGGTCGCTACTGGATTATGTATACGCAGTGATTGGCCTCTGCACCAATTCCCCCACCCCCAGCACCACCTGGGACAAGGGGTCATAAGGCACCAACCCCCCACAAACCAATACAGAGCTAGGCTGCAGCTGTGAGGGTCACCATGGCCAAGTGGTGAGTTGGTCTTCTGGACATGCTCCAGTGGGGCGCAGGGCGACAGCTCAGCTCCAGTGGGCCAGGGTAGCGCACAGAGAATGCCCCGCAGCTCCCAGCATTGTTTCTGAATGTCACTGTGTAAAGGAGCCTCTGGTATGCGGCGGTGCTGCTCTAACAGAGCTCACACACGTCATTTCCTCCAACCCCATCCAGTTTCCTCCAGCCCTTTCCTGTTGAGTGTGGGGCTCACTGCGTTCCTCTACCTGACTGTCACTACGCCCCAGACGTAATCCCACACCATTAGCTGTTTGACACTGTGGACATGACGCACACACTCACACACACAGATACACATGCACACACACACACACACACACACACACACACACGCACGCACACACAGACACACACACACACATACACACACAGAGACAGAGACATACAGACACACACACACACACACACACACACACAGACACACACAGAGAGACAGAGACATACAAACGCATGCACACACACACACACACACACACACACACACACAGACACACACACAGATACAAGCACACAGAGGCACACCCACACACACACACATACACACACAATGACACACGCAGACACACCCACCCACACAGGGACACTCACACAAATACACACACGCATGCACACAGATGGATTCACACACACACACACACACACACACACACACACACACACACACAATGACACACGCAGACACACACACACACACAGGGAAACTCACACAAATACACACACACATGCACACAGACGGATTCACACACACACACACACACACACACACACACATACATTCTTACACACACAGGCAGACACACGCGTGCATGCTCACACACGCGCGCACACACACACACATACATTCTTACACACACAGACAGACACACACGCGTGCATGCGCGCACACACACACACACACACACACACACACACATACACACAGATACACACACACACATACATTCTTACACACACAGGCAGACACACACGCGTGCATGCACATACACACGCGCACACGCACACACACATACACACACACACACACACACACAGGCAGACACACACGTGTGCATGCACACACACACATGCACACACACAGGGACACTCATACAAATACATACACACAGACAGATTCACACACACACATTCCTACACACACAGGCACACACACACGCGTGCATGCACACACACACATACACACACACACACTCACACACAGATACACACACACACACACACACACACACACACAGATACACACACACACACACACACACACACACACACACACACACAGATACACACACACGGTTTTACTGTAAGCTGCTATTCACAGAGAGGGCTCAGGAGCATTAGGGTGTTGTCCAGGGGCAGTGAGGCCCCTCCTCAATGTAAAGGCCAGGTCAACAAATTGATCTATTACCACAGCCTGAACATGGGGCCAGGCAGCTCAGCAGCACCCCTGGTGGTGAATTTTGGTGGCCAACTAGCAATGGACGTATTCATGGAGGTTCTAGCACGTCTGTCTTTTTGCCTTCTTTCTACCCTCCCTACAGGGGAAGACGTCACATATTGAAGACAGAGATGGGGGAGGAAGTTCTTCTCTCGGAGGGGAGTGAATCAATGGAATTCTTTACCACAGAGGGCTGTCGGGGTTCGGGGGGTCACTGAGTACAGTCAAGGCAGAGACAGACTTTTGAAACTGTTTCAGTTTGAGTAATATCAATTTAATATTAATTTATTCAATATTTACTATTTATATAATTTATTCTATGATCCAAGATGGCGTCACAAACTGGCGACTTATCCACTTTTCACTGTAACTAGATGCGAGTGACAATATAGGATAAATATAAATCCGGGTGGATCTTTAATCTGTAAGGGAACTGAGGGTTGTGGGGAAAAGGCAAGAAAGTGGAGTTGAGGATTATCAGAGCAGCCACGATCTGATTGAATGGGGGAGCAGACTCAATGGGCTGAATGGCCTACTGCTATTTAATGGGAACGTTGAAGATTGAGCTGGATCATTAATGTGCAGGACTCTGGGCAATGCATGAGCACTCGAGGAATCCGCTTTCGGATGGCTGCTGCGCGAACAATGGCATCTTGCGGTATTCTGATCACTTGGGGATTCCAGCGCGAGCTTGGGGTGGGGGGATGGCAACCCACTGGTGGCAATATGAATGCAGCTGATGGGTCTTCATACTTATCAACCCCAAAGAGCCACCAATCAGAACCCCTGAAACTCACATCCACTCAGAGGGCAGTGAAAGATGATCTGTTGACAACAAGCTTGGAGACAGGACAATGAGCCTGTGCAACTTGGTGCAAATCTCTGTGATGTGTACAGCTTAGCTGCAGCTACATAACACGGTGAGCATTAAGCGTCTGCTGTCAAATTAAGCTCTAATGTGTCGTTATGATAAGCAGCTCGGCAGCTCCTGCGTGAGCTGCAGCCTAAAGAGAAACAAGGCAAGACAAATAAAAAAGTGCAGATATTTGTAGATATAGTAGGAACTGCAGATGCTGGAGAATCTGAGATAACAAGGCATGGAGCTGGATGAACACAGCAGGCCAAGCAGCATCTCAGGAGCACTAAAGCTGATGTTTCGGGCCTAGACCCAAAATGTCAGCCTTCCTGCTCCTCTGATGCTGCTTGGCCCGCTGTGTTCATCCAGTTCAACGCCTTGTTATTGCAGATATTTGTATGTGGCTGACCCAGTCCATCCCACACCCTCACAGGGCACAAAGTCCTGTGTAACTCATTCCCAGCATAGCTAGATAGCCACCATCTGTGTCTCAGTGGTCAGCACTGCTGCCTCGCAGTGCCAGGGACTTGGGTTCAATTGCACACTCGAGGGACTGTCTGTGCGGAGTTTGCATGTTCTCCCCGTGTCCGCATGGGTTTCCTCCCAAAGTCAAAAGATGTACAAGTTAGCGTGCATTGGCCATGCTAAATTGCCCACAGTGTGCAGGCTACGTGGGTTGGCCGTGATGGATACAGGTGGATTGGGGTCTGGGTGGGATGCTTTTCAGAGGGTTGGTGTAGACTTGATGGGCTGAATGGCGTGCTTCCAGGTATAGGGGTTCTATGATTGGTGAACCACTCCCTGTGGCTTCACACACTATGTATGGTGATCAGCGCAGGATCTGTCTCACTGGGTCTGATGCTGGTCACGCTCCAAGTGCAACGCCGTCCACTGCGCATCATCTTAGTTTTATCCTTCTACTCCTTTCTCCCTCGCTCTGTTCCTCCTCGTGAAGCTGCTGGCTCAGCGGGAGTGTCGCTGCTCAAGCCCCAGCTCTTTTCCACAGGGTGGATGGGGTAAGTCAAAACTAGAGGGTGTAGGTTTAAGGTGAGGTGGGGGAAATGTAAAAGGGACCTGAGGGGCATCGTTTTCACACAGAGGGTGGTGCGTGTACGGAACGAGCTGCCAGAGGAAGTGGTGGAGGCTGGTACAGTTACAGCATTTAAAAGGCACATGGACGGGTACATGAATAGGAAGGGTTTAGAGGGATATGGGCCAAATGCTGGCAAATGGGACTCGATCAGTTTAGGATGTCTGGTTGGCATGAACAGGTTGGACCAAACTGCTTTATGGGTCTACTACCTAATGACCAAAGTACTTGTGTACATAAAGCAAGATGAAGGATAGTCACCATTGAGCTAAAAATGTCTTCCATCACATGCAGATGGCAGACACCACGGTCTTTCACATGGGTCCAGAACCATGGGGCCACAGTGTAAGCGTACACTGGGTGGACCATTGCTGACTGAGATGGGGACAAATATCTTAACGCAGAGAATGGGGAGCTTGGAGAATTCTCTATCGCTGAAAGCAGTTGAGGCTGGAGTATTGAATGTTTTCAAGAAGGAGTTAGATGTAGTTCTTAGGCCTAAAGGGATCAAAGGGGACAGGGGGTGAAAGCAGGAACAGGGGACTGAGTTGGATGATCAGCCGTGATCATATTGAACGGTGGAACAGGTTCAAAGGGCCGAATGGCCTCCTCCTGGTCCTGGTTTCTCTGCTGCTATAACCACTTTGATGAAGAACGGGGAAGTTCTTGCCAGCAGTTTGGTGCAGATTTATCCCTCAAACAATACGAGAGCAGATTATTTGGTCAATGTTATTGCTGCAAGCATTTGGGTTGCCAAGTATCTCATATTAGAACTGGACATCACTGGCTGTACAGCATCTGGGGAGTCCTGGGCTTGGGAAAAGTGTTGTATCTCAGTTTTATTCCAGCCTGTCGGTCTGTAATCCTCCTCTGTCTTTGTCCCTTCTCACACTTTGGCCAACGGTTGGAACAACTTTGGCTTATGAACCCTAAACCTGACGTGAATACAGCTCCAAGCACCACTTCAGAGATTGTTGCGTGGAGGTGGGTGACATTGTCATTAGAGAGTATCTCAGAGGGGCAGGCCCCTGGGTCTGAGGACTGAATGGAAGCCCCATTTACCTTCAGCAGGAAGCCCTCAGACAGTGGTCCTTCCCCACTGCACCTTTGTATCAAAGCCCCAAGCTTTAGTGCGTCCCTCAGCATGTAGCCCTGGACCTTGGAATGTGCCAGTCGTCACACTCAGTTGAGGTCACCTTTCAACTGGAAGACCAATGATGCCAGTGTTACCCTGAGGAGAATCAGAGAGTGCAGCCTGTTGGTAGAGGTCACCTGTGCGGGGTTTGAAGATCCGTGAAATAGAGCTCACTGCCCCACTCTCTGTTTTAGCCAGCTCGCCAGCTCTCTCTGCTTTCCCATAAAACACTATAGAGAGACTGCCAGGTAACTCACAGCTGCTGGGTCACCAAGGGGCTGTTTCAGAATTCAAAGTTAGTCAAAATTAAATCTGGGAAATGAGAAGCTGGTGTCAGTAGAAATGGGGAGGGTTACATTGGTGATCATATTTGTACATCACGGCATTTTATATGTATTTGTGCCTGTGTGGTGAGGTGAGCCTCTCTCACTGGGCCGTGGTGAGATGCGCGGTGAGATGCACGGTGACGTGAGTCTCTCTCACTAGGCCATGGGGAGATGAGCCTCTCTCACTGTGCCGTGGTGAGATGCGCGGTGAGGTGAGTCTCTCTCACTGGGCCGCGGTGAGGTGAGCCTCTCTCACTGGGCCACGGTGAGATGTGCGGTAAGGTGAGTCTCTCACTAGCGCGCTGAGATGCGCAGCGAGGTGTGCCTCTCTCACTAAGCCATGGTGTGGTGCGCGGTGAGGCGAGTGTCTCTCACTAGGCCGCGGTGAGATGTGTGGTGACGTGAGTCTCTCTCGCTAGGCCATGGTGTGGTGCGCGGTGAGGCGAGTCTCTCTCACTAGGCTGTGGTGAGGTGTGCGGTGAGATGCGCGGTGAGGTGAGTCTCTCTCACTAGGCCGCGATGGAGATGCGCAGTGAGGCGAGTCTCTCTCACTCGGCCGCGGTGAGGTGTCTATCTCTTGCTAGGCCGCAGTAAGTTGCCACTTAAGGGGATTATAGCTTGTTGAAGGCTTATTAATGCCACAACTTGCCGCATTGTGAGTCTTTGGAACTCCTCACCTCAGAGACCAGGGCGGACAGAGTCCTTGTGTATTTTTAGGCCTGAGAGGGAGAGATTCAAGATCAGTCAGGGAATCAAAGGTTACGGGGAAAAGGCAGGAAGGTGGACTTGAGGAACGTCAGATTACCCATGATCCTACTGAGCGGTGGCGCTGGCTCGAATGGGGGCGAATGGCCTACTCTGGCTACTATTTCTCATGGCCTTACCAATACGCCGCTTCCTATTTTACTAAACGCACTAAGGAGGGTAGACATTGACGTGGAAGTCAGAGCGGGTTCCCACTGCTGCTGGCTGGGATGTTATTTATTGGCCATTCCCCTAATTGCCCCTTCAGAAGGTAGTGGTGAGCTGTTTTTCTGAGTCACAACAGGCCATGAGAATTCAACTTCAGTGCAACAAAATCTGGGAAATAAGGAGCTGGTATCAGTGAAGTGGATTGGGCTCCACTCACAATGCCGTCAGGGAGGGAATTCCAGGATTTGGACCCAGCGACAGTGAAGGAACGGCGATATAGTTCCAAGTCAGGCTGGTGAGTGGCTTGGAGGGGAGCTTGGTGTTCCCATGTATCTGCTGCCCTTGTCCTTCGGATGGAAGTGGTCGTAGGTTTGGAAGGTGCTGCCTGAGGATCTTTGGGTGAGTTTCTGCAGGGCATCTTGCAGACAGTACACACTGCTGCTACTGAGCGTCGATGGGGGAGGGAGTGGATGTGCCAATCAACGCCAGCCTCATCTTTATCCTCGGGGCCCAGGGATTGTTTACAGAAGAAGTCACTAACCAGTGATGCTTGATCTGACCGACAGCTGACCGGAGATCTGCTCACGTGGAGCAGGAAGCCATCCTGCCTCTCCCTCTCATGGCTGGTCTGGCCTTTTATCTGCGTGAGATTCCAGTTGTGTGCGTTCTGCACGTTCTTGCCAAACTACGAGGCCCAAGCGACAAATGGGGAGGTGTTTGAGCGGAGATCAAGATACTGAGCCCAGTGTATCACTCTCCTCTCCAACCCCCGAGAAGTGACAACCTATAATTAACATCTATAATCACAATAATTAGCTGTAACGAAGGCAGCAACTGCAGAATTGAACAGGCAACAGCTGTCCAGGGGATTTTAATGAGAGCCCAGCTCACACATATAAATAAATTCACACATATAAATAAATCGATGTGAGGGACAGTGACTAATTTTAGTCCGCATTATTTATACTTAAACACATTATACATCATAACACTGGGATGTTTTTAATTTTCTTGTTAATGTGACCAGAGATGCATTAATGAGAAAAGAACAAGCTGCAGAGCAGGGATGTTAACCGTTCTCTCATATACAGTTCCTCATCCTGCCCGCTGACCACCCCCACCGCGCCCCCCGCCAACGAGGCCTGTTTCAGGGCAGGAAGCCTGCCTATCAAAGTGACACCAATGGTGTCAAACCATCAGACCCCCACCGCCCCCCTGCCAGGGCCTTCAGTTGCACCGTCCAGAGCCAGGCCTGAATCAGGCCCGAATCTCATCTCACGAGAGCCTGAGGCCTTTTCCCCAACAGAGGTTCAGCCACCGAGGTACTTGAACTCTCTTCCCAGTCCTGAAAGAAAGTACTGGGCCTTTGCTGTTTTTAACTATCCCCTCTCCGGTCAACAGGTTAAGGAACAGTAGGCCCAACCTCCTGGCTAGGCCTCTGCCATTTATAGCCCAGCTACGGACACCAAACCACCCTCCCCCCAGGATTGGCCTGGAGTCTCCAGGAAGTGAGGGACCCTCTCCATGATGCTGCTGGTGTGTGGCAGTGGAGAAAAACCACACAAATGTGAAAAAAAGGAGTCCTTGGTGATTTTGACATTTCCCTTTCTCTCGCAGATATTAAATATTGAAAAATAAGGGTCTCGGGGAGGGGGGGTTGGTACAGAAAAAAAGCTGTTTAGCTGACAGCATCTTACAATCAGGTGATGTGTGTTTTTGACTGGGTCCGGGGGGGGGATGGGTGGGTTGACGGTTGAGTACAGGCGAAGGTTAAATATTGAAAGCTCCAGGGGTGGGTTTAATCACAGTCGGTAATCCCTGACTGCCCTGGAGGAGGCGCTGGAGTGTTTCCTTTGGCAGTTCTTGTGTTGTAGTGACCATCGTGTGATGGTCTGAGCACCAAGTAGTTACATGGCTCCTATACTCTAGGCCTGACGGGGCGCGTTCGAGTGCTCTGAGGCCAGTGGTCAGTGATGGAAGCGTGGCACACGTTAGAATTGGGGCAGCCAATCAGGGCACAGCAAGCTCCCACAAACAATTTTGAAATAGCAGGATCAACCACAGCGAATGGCCTCCTTTCTACTTTTAAAACGGTAAGGTTACCGTCACCTTAGGGACTGCTCTCTCACTGGAGAGATATGAGATAGAACCTGAGGGTCACCACCCCCTGGGTGAGGGGAGGAGATTGAGAAAGGCAGTCCTTTATGGGAACCTCAGCCAGTATGGGAATTGCAAACCAGCCATCCAGCCAACTGAACTAACCAACTTACATGAGCAAACTTTTCATTTCTTGTGAGGAGTCACAGACCTGCCTGACCAGCTGACTATTTCTGGAATTTTCCATGTATAGACCATATGTAAGAAGGGAATGAGATCCTTTCAGGATTGACGCGCCGACACCAGGGAGAAGTCTCCTACTTCCATTCGAAGCAGTGTCTTGGGATTTTCTATACCTCCTGAGAGGGTGGTAGTGTCCCAGCCTCACACCCCATCAGCGGGTGTCCCTCAGTACAGCACTGGGAGCGAGATACTGGGCTCAAATCCCTGGAAACGGACCTGAATCGTTCATCTCCAGACTCAGAAGGAAGGCCGCTTAGCCACTCCCTGGGCAAGGCTGAGATCAAAAAGCATTTAGTTCCATTGGAAGTGGAGGCTGTTTGCGTTGGAGCATGGGATCGTCATAGGGGCAGCTCCGGGCTGGAAGAAAGGAGCAAGCCCCTTGAACCTTCTCCACTGTTCAATAAAGGTATAGTGGACTATGTTCAGAGAGATCTCCGTTCCCTCCTGTGGACAATGCTAACAGTTTCTGGAACTGTGTATTGTGAGTGTGTGCCAATGTTACGCTCACCATCCTCTCCCAGAGCGCGGACAGTTACCGGCCACTTGGCACAAACTGCATTGGCAACAGGGGGCACAAAGGTTAGGAAAATTAAATAGAAGCAAGGAACGATTACAGCTCCAGGAGTAAACATCCCCTCTCCTCTATTCCCTCCTCCATGGAAGCAAAGATGAGCTGATCCATGATCTGTTGCTCAGTGGTTAGCACTGCAGCCTCACAGCTCCAGGGACCTGGATTCGATCCCACCCTCAGGCGACTGTCTGTGTGGAGTTTGCACATTCTCCCCGAGTCTGCGTGGGTTTCCTCCGGGAGCTCCGGTTTCCTCCCACAGTCCGAAGATGTGCAAGGTAGGGTGGATTGGCCATATTAAATTGTCCCATAGTGTCCAGGGATGGTGCAGGTTGGGGTGGGTTGGTAATGGGAAATGCAAGGTTACAGGGAGAGGATGGGGGTCGTTGGGCCAGGTCTGGGTGGGATGCTCTTAGATGGTTGGTATGGACTCAATGGATCGAATGGGCCACTTTGCGTTGAATGCGTTCTAAGATGCTCCAAGGCTGAGTGGAGGGGCAGGGTGTCCGCAACATTCACACCACCAACACCCCACACACGGTACTCCACTCGCGCACACACCTCTCCCCCACGCCGCACTCCCCCACAACACACCCCTCCCACAAGCCACCAACACCCTACCCCATGGCATGGTCTCCAATTGTCCAGTACCCACCTCTCCTTGAGTGAAATGTCTTTCGGCCCTCCTCAGCAGCGTCACCATCACCACATCTGGTGGTGTCCGGACAGATTGTCAAAATGTTGGAAAACATCTTGCAGGAACAGAGCGAGGGAGAGAGGTTTCAGGTGGGCATGTCAGAGCGCCAAGCAGCCGGTGGCTCAGCTTCTGATGGTGGGCTGATGAAAACCCAGGAGGTTTGAAGAGGTTGGCGATTTACCGGAAGGCAGAAATCTAGGAGGGGAGACACCAGAAGAAGGGTACGGAGGGGCAAAAGAGAGAAACGGGTTTCAAAATTGAAGCATCGCTGGGCTAAGGATCCACGGTAGGCAGGTGTATACAGGGGTGCGGGGTTGGGGGGATGGTTTGGGGACAGATGTTGGTACCTGGGCAGCAGAGTTTGGATACCCACAGGCTTATACGGGTGGTGGGGGGGTGGTGTTTGGTCAGGAAATGGAGGGGGTTGATCTAAAGCAGAGATGAAGAGGACCTACCTCTCTCAAAGGATCATTAATGCATGGAATTCACTCCCTCAGTGTGTGTGATGGATGCTGGGTCATTAAATAAATCGAAGGAGGAGATACATAGATTTTTGATCAGTAGAAGTTTATGGGGAGCAGGTGAGAAATTGGAGTTGAGGCTAAGATGAAATCAGAGCAGGATGAGGGGCCAAGTGGCCTCCTCCTGCTCCTAGTTCTTATGTTCTTACTGTTACATTGAAGGAAGTCAAAAATCACAAGACACCAGATTGTAATCCAACAGGTTTCATTTGAAAATGCAAGCTTTCGTAGCTCAGCTCCTTCCTCAGGCCTAGTGTGAGAGAGAGGGTGTAAGATACAGAATTTATAAGCAGAAGGGTAATAACCCTAAAACTGGCCATCTCATGTTGAATCTTCAATCAGTTAGGAAGGAGATTACTGATTAAAATGCAAAATCCTGATTCCTTTCAAGCCATCATCCCGAGATAATTAATTTTATCAATGTATACAAGATGTGGCTGGAGACACATGGGCACTAGGACCCAGGAGGCATGGCTCACTCAAGATATGTTGTGGATTGCTCTCACTAACAACCTGTTCTCACCGTTATTTTTACCTTTTATTACACGTTTTTAAAATAAAATGTGCTGTAGTGCTGTTGCTAAATGAAACTTTCTTTCTAAATGAGAAGGTGTGAGTTCTTTGATGGTAAAAACTTGATTCTCTCGGGGACAGGGTGTTAAATAAATTCTTCAGAGACTTTGAAGGATGATGTCTCCTACTTTGCTTTGGATGTTATTGTGAAGGAGAAAGGGGTACAGGGGCAGGAATGTTCTCCTCTACACTGATATGGGGGCAGGCAGTATGAGGGGAAGGGCCAAGTGCACTTTTGAATAACATGGCACAGCAAGATCCCAGGAAGGCTGCTGAGGCAAGGGAGGGGGAAGGCACGGGACGTAAGAGAGAGAGAGGTTAAGGGAGAGGTCATGACTCCAGCTGCTCCAAACCCCAGAGGAAGGGCAACGTTTGGGTTAGTCAGGGCCTCTCTGTCCTTGAACACTCTTGTAGAGGGTCCTGGTTCTGAAGGGGTTAATGTTCAGCCTTTAATTGGCTCCACCCACTCTGATGCTGTCACAAGTAGGGCGTTCCCTTCCAGCTTTTGGAGGGAGCAGCTGGATCTGTACCAACTCCTGGAGGTCCCAGTCTAACCAAACATAGTTGTGTTTGTCAAGCAATAAACTGCCTTGCTATCTATTTTTCTAATCAACCTGTTGAGAGATGTTAGCGCACACTTCTGGTGCAGATGGGACCCGAATCTGGGTCTTCCAGTCCAGAGGTAAGGATGCTACCACTTTGTGCATGAGTGGATTCAGCAAACAGTCTTTCACCTAAGAACAGTGGCTCAGTGGTGAGCACTGCAGCCTCACGGCACCAGGGGCCCAGGTTCGATTCCACCCTCGGGCGACTGTCTGTGTGGAGTTTGCACGTTCTCCTCGCGTCTGTGTGGGTTTCCTCTGGGTGCTCCGGTTTCCTCCCACAGTCCACGGTTAGGTCGGATTGGCCGTGCTAAATTGCCCACAGTGTCCGTAGGTATGTATGGGGCTAGGTGAGTCAGCCATGGGAAATGTGCAGATACAGGGGCAGGGATGGGAGGGGGCGCTGGGTCTGTGCGGGATGTTCTTTGGAGGGTCAGTGTGGACTCAGTGGGCCGGATGGCCTGCTTCAGCACTATGGGATCTCTACGATTCTGTGAGCAGAGTGTCTTCTGTCGACACTCCACGCTGGTGTATCCTCTAACACTAATTGCAAAATAGACCCAAGCCAGTGGATAAACTGGTAGCAGCGAGCTACCTCCAACAACACTTACCCTGTACCACATGCTGGAGGGGAGGGCAAATATGACAAGATGGAGGACGAGGTCACCAGGAAAACACTGCTCCCTGGTGCAGCAAGGCTCGTGCCCAGGTAGAGTACGGTGGCACTATCTTACAGCAATTCGTGGGCAAACCTCCCCCCCACCCCCCCCAATCTGCTCCCACCACCTGCAGATCAGACGCAGCAGTGGGATGTTTGTAGTTGCGTGCCCGTTTTCGGTGGGGCCACGGTTAACATGAGGCCGGCGGTGTTTGGCTGGTAACTGATAACTACACGGGTCAGTGCTGTTGAGTGAACAACAGCTTTTCTGCCTCTACACTTGCTGTAAGGAGCTCATCAATGTTGCAAGTTATTGTAATTATTCATTCCTTACTTTGTGCTTGTCATCGGAGCTCATTGTCGATATTGTCAGGCTGGAAATCTGCATTAACAGATGCAAGGCTTGAATTCAACTCCCAGCCATGACAGCTGGGAAATTTCACTTCCATTAGTTCAATAAATCTCGAATTAAAAAGCCTGTTAGCAGTAAAATCCTATAATATGGTATTATCATCACCAATTTGTTTGACGATTAGTCTTAAGGGACAGGAATCTGCCATCCTTTACCTGATCTGGCCTGCTTGGGACTCCAGGCCCACAGCAATGTGACCAACCCTGGATTGCTCTCTGCCTTATTGTGGAAAGCAATTGTGTTATAGCGAAGATGGATCACACCAGCCTTCTCCAGGGGAATGAGGGACAGCTCAGTTCTTCGGTTAAAACATGTAAAACTGTATTAATGTACCATCTGACTTGCTGCAGTTTTGTGACATCTACCAGAGGTCATCTGTCTTGGGCGGCACAGTGGCTCAGTGGTTAGCACTGCAGCCTCACAGCGCCAGGGACCCGGGTTCGATTCCACCCTCGGGCGACTGTCTGTGTGGAGTTTGCACATTCTCCCCGTGTCTGCGTGGGTTTCCTCCGGCTGCTCCGGTTTCCTCCCACAGTCCAAAGATGTGCAGTCTAGGTGCATTGGCCATGCTAAATTGCCTGTAGTGTTCAGGGATGTGTGGGTTATAGGGGGATGGGTCTGGGTGGGATGCTCCAAGGGGTGGTGTGGACTTGTTGGGCTGAAGGGCCTGTTTCCACACAGTAGAGAATCTAATCCAAACTAATCTGATCAACCAGTTTTGATGAAGACACAGGACAGTCAGCGCTGTGTTGGATTGAATACAGGACAGTGTTATATTTTATTATTTGTGGGATGTGGGCATTTCTGGCTGGGCCCAGCATTTATTGCCCATCCCTAGTTGCCCCCTGAAAAGGAGGTGGTGAGCTGCCTTCTCGAACCGCTGCAGCCCTCCTGCTGCGTAGTGACCTACAATGCCCTGAGGGAGGGAATTCCAGGATTCTGACCCAGCAACAGTGAAAGAATGGCGATATATTCCCAAGGCAGGACGGTGAGTGGCTCAGAGGGGAACTTGCAGGGGGTGGTGTTCCTGTGTCTCTGATGCCCCTTGTCCTTCTAGTTGGAAGTGGTTGTGGGTTTGGAAGGTGCTGGCTAAGGATCTTTGATTTTCTGCAATGCATCTTGCAGACAGTACACAGTGCAGCTACTGAGCGTCGGTGTTGGAGGGAGGGGGTGTTTGTGGATGTGGCTGCTTTATCCTGGATGGTGTCGAGCTTCTTGAGTGTTGTTGGGGCTGCACCCATCCAGGCAAGTGGGGAGTATTCCATCCCACTCCTGACTTGTGCCTTGTGAATGATGGGCAGGCTTTGGGGAGTCAGGAGGTGAGTTACTCGCTGCAGTGTTCCCAGCCTCTGGCTTGTTCTTGTAGTCAGTCTGTCTTATGTGGTGATTCCAGTTGAGTTTCTGGTCAATGGCAACCCCCAGGATGTTGATAGTGGGGGATTCAGTGGTGGTAACACCATTGAATGTCAAGGGTCAACAGATTTTCTCTTGGCAGAGATGGTCACAGCCTGACACTCAGGACCAGGAATGTTACTGAGTCTGTCCGTTGTCACATTTTTAGTGTGGGATCTTGCTGTCCCATTGTGCACACCTGCATTTATGCCTTCACACCAATTTTTAAGACTATGTAGGTGGATATGAAGTTCGCAGTCACAAAGTATTCATGATTTAGCTGGGGTTTTGGGCCCATCAGTGTGGTTTAATTGTGGTTTTGAACACGATGGAGGACATTACGATGAAATAAATTAGGTAGATCTGATTCCACTGGTAGGCAGGTCAGTAACTGGAATATATAGGTCTCAGACAATTGGCGAAAGGACTAGCAAAGAGTGGAGTCTGTTAAAAACAATCACAGTGATCTGGGATGTGTTCTCTTAAAGGGCAGGAGAAGCTGATTTCAGTAGGAACCTTAAAGAATATGTGGGGCTTGTGGAATAAGTGCAGGAAAGTGGCATTTATTAGAAACTCTTCCAGTTGAAAACAATGTGTCAAATAAGACAAAAATATTATTGAGGAGCTTTGTTAGAGCGTTGATTAGATTTCAGGGTGTGATAACACCTTCCAAACCAGCCACCCTTTGGAAGAACAAGGGGCATCAGTGACATGGGAACACCACCCCCTACAAGTTCCCCTCCGAGCCACTCACCATCCTGACTTGGAAATATATCGCCGTTCCTTCATCGTCGCTGGGAAAAACCTTGGAATTCCCTCCCCAGGGGCATTGTGGGTCAACCCACAGAGCATGGACTGCAGCGGTTCGGGAAGGCAGCTCAATCCCACCTTCTCAAGGGGCAACTAGGGACGGGTAATAAATGCCGGACCCAGCCAGCGACACCCACATTACACCAAGGGATTAAAGCGAATTAAGGCTTTTGTTATCCCCCCTCGCAGTGCAGTCGGGAGAATGGAATTGACCAGCAGATAATCACATTTGGAAGTTTTAATTCCTGAATGTGTCCTCCAGAACTTACAGGAGAACAGTGAAAGTGAATAGTTTGTTGTTATATCAGGCACGTCCTGTGGCAGTGCTAAAGTTCATTGATGGAGTCTGCGTAGGGGGGCTATTTCTTTCTCATTCATGAAATGAGGGCATTGCCGGCCAGGCATTTATCGCCCAACCGTAATTGCCGCGGGGTGGGCTGTTTAGAGTCAACCATTTTGCTGTGGGTCTGGAGTCACATGTAGGCCACACCAGGTAAGGATGGCAGTTTCCTTCCCTAAAGGACGTAAGTGAACCCGATGGGTTTTCCCGGACAATCGATTCATGGTCACCTTTGGATTCTTAATTGAATTCAATTCTGTTTTGGTGGGAATTTCAAACCCAGGCTACATGATCGTTCCAAATCTTTTTAACTTCCAGTCATCATGTGATCTGAAACTTCTGTTCCCAATGATGTTCATCAATCTTATTTCTATATTTCCATTAACCTTTTAAACTACAATCAGGAGGAGAATTCCACCTGGTTGGCGCGGTCTCTTGGCATGGTTGCTCGGCATGGTCAGAATGAGAGAAAGTGTGGAAATTGGAAATGAAAACACACCAACAACTGGACAGCACGGTGGCTCAGTGGCTAGCACTGCTGACTCACAGCACCAGGGACCCGGGTTCAATTCCACCCTCGGGGTGACTGTCTGTGTGAAGTTTGCACATTCTCCCCGCGTCTGCGTGGGTTTCCTCAGGGTGCTCCAGTTTCCTCCCACAGTCCAAAGATGTGGGAGCTAGGGTGGATCAGCCATGCTAAATTCCCTGTAGTGGTCAGGGATGTGCAGGCTGGATGGGTTAGCCTTGGGAAATGCGGGGTTACAGGGATAGGGTAAAGGAGGTGGGTCTGGGTGGGGGATGCTCTTTGGTGAGTGGGTGTGAACTCGATGGGCCAAGCGGCCTGCTTCTACACTGTAGGGATTCTGTGAACAGCTGTCACAGCGACAATTGGTGACGAGAGAATGTATATCAATAAAATAAAAACTAGGGGGGTGGGTTACGTTGAGATGTGCGCCTGAGAGAGGCTCGAAGGAGCAGGCTGAGGCCAGCTGTCCCCTGGTGCCAACTGCCGAACTTTGTCTGGTCCATCAGTGAGTGGCCTGTGTTGGAGGAAAGACTTGGAGTGAGACCGCTCTGAGAGGGGGCATTCTCACAGAGAAGCAGGATGCAGGCCATTCGATAAGCAGCCCCCTGTACAGTGTTGCTGTGGGAAGCCGTTGCAGCTCTGTAGTGTTGGGCGCAGAGTCTGACCGCTGTGTTCCGGAACATCAAACAAAATTAACATCAGTCCATTCACCAATCCCAATGGGAATTTAATAAGTTCATGTGAAGCTAATAAAGTGGCACAGCAAACTCTGACACTGAGGAAGAGTCACTTGGGGATCACGGGAACAACAGATGCTGGAGTCAGAGATAACACAGTGTGGAGCTGGATGAACACAGCAGCCAAGCAGCATCAGACGAGCAGGAAAGCTGATGTTTCATTGGGGCTGAGGAAGAGTTATACTGGTTGGAAACGCTCATGTTGTTTCTCTCTCCACGGATGCTGCTAGACCCACGGAGTTTCTCCAGCACTCTCTGTGTTTGTTTCAGATTTCCAGTGTCATAGAACATTATAGCGCAGTATACGCCCTTCGGCCCTCGATGAGCCAATAGCGTTGATACTGCAGGAGGATAAAGCTGCTGGAAACCTGAAATAAAAGCAGGAAATGCTGGAAACACCCAGAAATCTTTTTAAAAATTCACCATGGCATGTGAGCAGTTCAGTACTTATTCCCTGTCCCTAGTTGCCCCTTGAGAAGGTGGTCGTGAGCTGCTTTCTTGAACCGCTGACTCTATCTGCTGTGGGGTGACCCACAATGCCATTACGGAGGGAATTCCAGGATTTGGACCCAGTGACAGTGAAGGAACAATGTTATATTTCCAAGTCAGGGTGGGGAGTGACTTGCAGGGGTGTTGTTCCCATGTATCTTCTGCCCTTGTCCTTCTAGATGGAAGTGGTTGTGGGTTTGGAAGGTGCTGTCTGAGGATCTTTAGTGAATTTCTGACATGTATTTGTAGATAGTACTCACTGCTGCTACTGAGCGTCGGTGGAGGAGTGAATGGATTCTTGTGGATCCAAGTGGCTCCTTTGTCCTGGATGGTGTCAAGCTTCTTGAGTGTTGTTGGGGCTGCACCCATCCAGGCAAGTGGGGAGTACTCCATCACATTCCTGACTTGTGCCTTGTGGATGGTGGGACAGGCTTTGGGGAGTCAGGAGGTGAGTTACTCGCTGCATGTATTCCTAGCCTCTAGCCTGTTAACACGGTGAGTCCAGCTAAGTTTCAATAGTCAATGGTAGCCCCTAGGCCATTGATAATGGGGGATTCAGTGATTGTAATGCCACCGAGGGCCAGGTGATGGATGGTCTGTTATTGGCCCGGCATTTGCATGGTGTGTTTCTTACTTGCTACAAGTGAATCCAAGTCAAGCAGTATCTGTGGAGAAAGGGAGAGACAGAAAGAGTTATCTTTCACGTCAATGATTTGAAGCATCGTGGGCAATGGTTATTACGGATGATGATGACGTTACTCCAACATCAGTAGAGGAGAGAAGACCATGAGGGGATGTGGAGGCAGGAGCTTGTTGGTGGGTCAGGTGTTAGGCATTACACGAGAGAACGGTCTTTAATAACTTATGGAATTAAAAATGCTCCAGGAATGGATAGAGTGTGAAGGTCTTACGCTATGGTAAGGTTAGGAGGTGAGGACAGTGGAGCCTAGTTGTTACTTTATCTTTCATTTCTTTTCTATATGTGGAAATACTGTCGCATATGGCCAAATGGTTCTCTTCCCTCCAGCCAGTCACCTGTGGCACTTTCCACCCATTATCCACCACCATCGCTCTGATTACATGCACGGCCCATTAAAGGCAATGCGGACTGCCAAAGGTTGGGAGAGCGGGAAGGGGCTGAATCAAAATGGAGTTGGGGGGCTAGGGAAATAAACCACTGTGCCCCCTGTGGTGCCCACCTCTCTCAGAAGGCATCAAGAGCATCGATGGACACTGTGTGGTCCCTCTCCAAGGACACCCAGGCTTGAACCTTAGGGAGACAATGGTATTATAGCTGGGCAGTTAATGTAGAGACCCAGATAATGTTCTGGGGACCTGGGTTCGAATCCTGCTACAGCAGATGGTGGAATTTGAATTCTTTGAAAATCTGGAATTAAGAATCTAATGATGACCATGAATCTATTGTTGATTATTGGAAAAACCCATCTGGTTCACTAATGTCCTTTAGGGAAGGAAACTGCCATCCTCACCTGGTTTGGCCTACATGTGACTCCAGACCCATAGCAATGTGGTTGACTCTTAACCACCCTCTGGGCAATTTAGGGATGGACAATAAATACTGCCTGGCCAGCGACGCCCTCATCCCATGCACAAATTTTTTAAAAAACTGTATCCGCAGAAGAGGGGCAGAAAGTCAGCAGTTATGACCCTCCCCACCCCCTACCACATCCAGCCACCCCAGGCCTGTTAATGCCCAACTTGTCCCAGCCCAGGAGCAAACCCATGAGGAGGTCCCGTCACTCGCCCACACCCCTGAGCCCCGTGCTGAGGGAGGAGCCTGGAGGCTGGAGAGCGGACAGTGTGTTGGAATTCACCAACGATGACCGTCTCTCCTGGCAGCACTTTCACCTTCAGTGATTTGCATACGAACCTTGAGGCTCCTCCCCACCTGCTGAGCATTCCTAGTGTTTTTCTGTTTTTTGTTTTCCTGTTGGCCTCTGCAGGTTTTGCAGTGAACACTATTAGAGAAACCATCAGTGTGCAGCTTGATATTTGAACTCGGGAGTCACGGTCTCGCAAGCATTGATACGGGGCATGCTTTGAGATGGCTTCCCGTAATAAACAAACCCTCTGTCTGCCTGAACCAACATTGACTCACCCTGTGGGTGCACTCATCCATGAATGCCACCTGTCGGCAGCTGGTCAATGCTGCCACCCATGTTGTTCTCTTCTTATCTTGGAATCCCAACGATTGAGCCCCTTCCATTCTCAGCCACTTCCCCTGTGCGTTTCCAGACTTGGTGAGTTTTAGCGGTGAGACAGAGACAGCGAGTTCTCCCTGGGGTTGGGGTGTAGGGGAGCGGTGAGGTATATAAAAACCCCCAGAGGTTTCTGACCTTTGCCTTTCACTGAACCCTGTCTCCTGTTTGAGCCCCCCTGCCCCCCCCCCCACCGATGTATACAAGGAATTCCTTCTTTCTCTGGTCGCTGTGATTTACTTGTGTTTTCTGTGGCTCTCAGGCTGGCACCAGGAGAGGCAAAGGGGCACATTATCACCAAGGAACCAGGCTTATGCTCAGGTGAGGGGCTGGGCCCAGTACTAGAGCTGCCGAGATGTCTCTCTCTGAGGTAGGAAGGCTAGGACACGTTATGTTGTTCCTGAAGATGGGCGTGTTGTTGGAGATTTCCATTTTGTCCTCATCAGGACAAATTTGGCACAAATGCCAAATCTTAACAATTTAAACTTCAGGAGAAAAGGCAGCTGATTGGTTAGCAAGTCATAAAGATGTGTAGCATGGAAACAGACCCTTGGGTCCAACTTGTACACGCCAACCAGATATCCTGTATTAATCTAGTCCCATTTGCCAGCATTATGCCAGCATTATACCCTTCCTATCCATGTACCCATCTAGAAGCCTTTTAAATGTTGTAATTGTACCAGCCTCCACCACTTCCTCTGGCAGCTCATTCCACACACGCACCACCCTCTGCTTGACAAAGTTGCTCCCCAGGTCCTTGATTGGCCAGGGTGCTACCATGGAAATAAATAATGGAGTGCAAACACCCAAACAGGGAACAGGAGTAGGCCACTCGGCCCTTTGGGCCTGCTCCCCCATTTAATAAGACCATGACTGACCTGATTTTAACCTCAACTCTGCGTTCCTGTACATCCCTCACAAACAGGGTTAGGCTTAAGGGGGAGGCAATGGCTTAGTGGTATAGTCACTGGTCTGTTATTCCAGAGACCCAGGTAATGTTCCGGGACCCGGGTTCTTGCTACGGCAAATGGTGGAATTTGAATTCAGTAAAAATCTTGAATTAAGACTTTGGTGACCATGAACCCATTGACAATTCTTGGGAAAACCCATCTGGTTCACTAACATCCTTCAATAAAGGAAACTGCCATCCTTCCCTGGTCTGGGCATCCACGTGACTCCAGACCCACTGAAATTTCATTGTTACTTAACTGCCCTCTGGACAATTAGGGACGGGCAATACATGCTGCCTGGCCAATGACGACCTCATCCTGTGAATAAATGTTAAAAAAGTCTTTCATTCCATCCCTTGGATCCCAAAACTCTCGGGTTATTTGAAGGTGTGGAGATGCCAGCTTTGGACTCCGGTGGACAAGGTCAGAAATCACATGACACCAGGCTATAGTCCAACAGGTTTATTTGAAAACTCTAGCTTTCGGAGCCTTCTTCTCCTTCAGAGCTGGAATGTGTGGGTTGGTGAAATTCTGTTCAGGGAGGTGTAGATTGGGTGGGTTATAGGGGGATGGGTCTGGGTGACGCGCTCTGACGTTCAGTGTGGACTTGTTGGGCCGAAGGGCCTGTTGCCACACTGTAGGGAATCTATTCTATAAATGTTATCCAATCTACTGAATGGTTTGTCTGTTTGAAATAAATCATTTGAACGTCAGATCACTCGGATTGTATGTACATTTTATTTCATTTAATAAATGGAAACTGGAACAATTGACAGATTTGTGATCGCAATTATGATGCTCCCTCATACTCATGCACCAGTTTGGTTTCCAGCCTCATGTACTCATCCATTTTACATTCTTTGAGTCATGATTTATTGTCACTTGTATTTTTACTAAAAAACATACAATGGGAAGTGAGGTAACACAGTGTAGAGCTGGATGAACACAGCAGGCCAAGCAGCAGCAGAGGAGCAGGAAAGCTGACGTTTCGGGCTTAGATCCATCCTCAGAAGCAGTGGAAAGTGTTGAAGTCGCTATATTAATAACACGAGGTGCGGGTAAGAAAGAAATCGAAGACAAAGTCGATCGTAGTTAAAATCCTGGCTCCTAGATTCGGAAAAAGACAGTATCTCTGCCACACTGCCAAACCTGGCTGGAGGAATGACAGGACGTAGGAATGACAGTTCATAGGAATACCGGGCTGTAGGAATACCGGGCAGGAGAAATACCGGACTGTAGGAGTGCCGGGCTGTAGGAATGCCGGGCTGTAGGAATATCGGGCTGTGGGAATATCGGGCTGTGGGAATACTGGACTGTAGGAATACTGGACTGTAGGAATACTGGGCTGTGGGAATACCGGGCTATGGGAATACCGGACTGTAGGAATACCGGGCTGTAGGAATGCCGGGCTGTGGGAATACCGGGCTGTGGGAAAACTGGGCTGTAGGAGTACCAGGCTGTGGGATTACCGGACTGTGGGAATACCGGGCTGTGGGAATATCGGGCTGTAGGAATACCGGGCTGTGGGAATACAGGATGGTAGGAATACCAGATTGTAAGAACGCTGGGCTGTAGAAACCACCTTAAGGAACAGTTACATCACGGCTCACCGATCCAAGAAGCTAGGCATCACAAAAGTGACCCGATGGAATTCAAGGCCGTGCTGTGCAATAGAATCCCAGGCTGTGCAGCGCGATGGGATCCCGGGCCGTGCCGTGTGATGGAATCCCAGGCCATGCTACAGGCAAGAATGTTCTCATTATAGAGGCAGCAGAAGGTGGAACAGGACGAGGAGTGCAATGTTTTGAAATCATTTGTTTTGGTCACAGAGTATTAATATGACGATATATACCATTGCTAACAATTGAGATCACTCTTAATGTTGTAGTTGTGTAGTGTGTGAGCTGGCAGGCTGTTTGACAGACAGTTAAATCCCTTTGGCTGTTTCCTGCCTGAGGGTCAGAATCAGTCTGAATCCGAATGTCTATTTTCCCCGGAAAACGTGGAATAGCATTAAAACGATGAAGTGAAATTGGCTGCAGGGAATTAAATATTGATGGATGTGGTCTCATTGCAGTTAGAGGATGGAAACTGCTTCGAAGTACTCTCGCTGTCTGTAACCTGGTCCATCCTGCACTTCCGCCAACACTCTCGCCTCCTGCATTCCCCCAGTTTTCACTGCCCCACCCAACTGGGCCTGCACCCTCCAACAGCTCAGAGCTCCAGAATTCCCTCTTCAAATGTCTGTACCTAACCTCTCACCTCCTTTCACATGTTCCTTGAACTGACTGACAGCATGTCAAGGTACCTCTAACAGACAGGCTCATGACATCGTCAGTGCATCATAGCACGTGACCTTCCCATACTCTGTCATATCCCCGGTCACTTGAAGCATGACGCTCTACTGGAAACATGCTGCTGTGTTCTAAACTGTTGTGGGTAAGTCACTATGTTATCTCTGAATTAAAGAAAAATCTGAAGAAGGACATCCCCGCATTTTTCTCCGGCCCGAAACATCAGCTTTCCTGCTCCTCTGATGCTGCCTGTCCTGCTGTGTTCATCCAGCTCCACACTGTGTTATCTCTGGCTCCAGCAACAGCAGTTCTCTCTGTGTCTGAGTGAATTCCCTTTAATTCAGTTACTTATTCAGAAATCTCACAGAAAACCAAATGCTGAAACAGTGCTGTAAACATTATTGCGCGTAGCACCCAAAGTAATACCCTTGGAAAAAGTGAGTTAAGCCTCACAATTTAACTTGACCATTACCTGATTAACAGTTGAATTTAGCTACAATTTCAACCAACAATGTGTATCTCTGGAAGCATCAAGGGTTCAATCCTTGTGCAGTGTTGTTCTTCAAAGTTTTGCTAAAGGGGGAGTTCGGGGCAGCATGGTGGCTCAGTGCTTAGCACAGCTCCCTCACAGCACCCTGGTTCGATTCCATCCTCAGCGTGGAGCTTGCGCATTCTCCCCATATCTATGTGTGTTTCCTTTTGCAGTCCAAAGTTGTGCAGGTTATGGTGGATTGGCCGTGCTAAATTGCCCCATAGATTCCAGGGATGTGCAGGTTAGGGTGGGTTAATCATGGGAAGGATAGTGTCGGGGATTGGGTCTGGGTGGGAGTCTCTTTTTTTCTTTATTCATTCACAGGATGAAGGTATTGCTGGTCAGGCAGCATTTATTGCCCATCCCTAATTGCCCAGGGGGCAGTAAAGTACCAACCACATTGCTGTGGGTCTGGAGTCACATGTAGGCCAGGCCAGGTAAGGATGGCAGTTCCCTTCCCTAAAGGGCATTAGCGAACCTGATGGGATTTTCCAACGATCGACAATGAATTCATGGTCATCATTAGATTCTTCGTTTCAGTTTTTTACTGAATTCAAATTTCACCCTCTGCTGTGGTGGGGTTTGAAACCAGGTCGGCAGAACATTATCTGGGTCTCTTGATTAACAGCCCAGCAATAATACCACTAGACCATCACCCCCCCACCCCCGGAGGGTTAGTGTGGACTCAGTGGGTTGAATGGCCTGCTCCCACACTGCAGGGATTCTCTGGTGTTTGAAACCGAATAGATTTTTTTATTCCTTCATAGGATGTGATATTTTTGATGATCCATTGGATTCTTTTATCTGCAATATTGACTACTCTGCTGGAACAACCAAGTCTGCAGCTTGCTTTCTTATCAGAAGCAGTTTCTCTGATCCTTGTTACGTTGTCTGCCTGGAGTCACGGCTTTCCTGTGATTAACTCTGGCCATTCTTCTTCAGGGAAATCCGTTTTCCTTGTGGATGTGACACAGGCAGTTATCAGGGAGATAAAGCCTGACTTATACTCTTCCCAGACAGGGCTAATTGGTTTCAATCCCTGGATAAGCTTTCCCCTTCCTTTAATAGTTAATCCCAGACAGTGTTATTGCTGGTCCCTTTTTGTGTAACCGTTCCTCTCTGTTGTTTGTTTCAATCCATGAACAGTTATTAAAGCTCTCAAGTTTATAATGTCACAAACTAACGGTTTAATTTTGGCCCTCAGGCTTATGTGGTTTAGGAATATAACGTTAGCTGTAATAAATACCTGTTGGATCTTTCAATAACTAGCTGCTTTTGGCACAAGAGATAAATAACCTGTTCAAAGCAAACACTACCGACTGCTTGACTAAACTCTCAGCCGTTTTTCCCTAGCATCTCTTAATGAGATTCAGCATCAATGTTCGTCTGATATCGATCCTCAGGATGTTTTACTGTGCTCAATTGTTATATTGATTGGGAATGGACACTATTGAGTCCGTACTATGTTTTCTTCCAAATAGAGTCATAGAGATGTACAGCACAGAAACAGACCCTCCGGTCCAAGTCGTCCATGCCGACCAGGTATCTGAAATAAATCCAGCCCCATTTCCTAGTATTTGGCCCATACCCCTCTAAACCCTTCCTATTCATGTCCCCATCCAGAAGCCTTTTAAATGTTGTAATTGTACCAGCCTCCACCCTTTCCTCTGGCAGCTCATTCCACACACGCACCACCCTCTGTGTGAAAAAGTTGCCCCTCAGGTCCCTTTTAAATCCTGTCCCTCTCACCTTAAGCCTATGCCACTCTAGTTTTGGACTCTCCCCACCCTGGGGAAAAGACTTTGTCTACTTACCGTGTCCATGTCCCTCGTGGTTTGATAAGCGGAGAGAACATCTCTCTTTGAGGCCCCATTGAACCTTTATTTTGCTGGTAATTGCTGGAAAAGTTGAAGATTGCTGATGTAAGGTCGGAATTAGTCAGGCAGGCTGAGTAAGAGAACGGGCAGACTGGTGGAAAATCTCTTTGTCATTGGGCTGAGAGATTGTCGCTATAAGAACAAATAAGACTCATTTCAGTGAGATGGGTTTTTAATGCAGACAAGGGGAAGCTGGATGAGCCTTCGTGCAAGAAAGGAATGAAGGATTAGAATGGTAGATTGAACAAATAAAATAATCATTAAATTCTTACAGTCAAGCATCAAGAGTGAAGACTGATATGGAATGCTCAGTCATTATGTCTGCAATACCCACTGGGTCATTTACGTAGAGTTACTCCAGTGAAGAAAAAGGCCATTTGGCCCATTGAGTCTGTAGTGGCCCTCTCAAGAGCATTCCAAGCAGACTCATCCCACTACCCTATCCCTGTAATCCTGCATTTCCCATGGCTAACCCACCCAGCCTGCACATCCCGGGACACAATGGGGCAATTTAGCACAGCCAATCCACATCTGCAATTTAGCAGGGCCAATCCACATCTACAATTTAGCACGGCCAATCCACATCTACAATTTAGCACGGCCAATCCACATGTACAGTTTAGCACGGCCAATCCACATCTACAATTTAGCAGGGCCAATCCACATCTACAATTTAGCACGGCCAATCCACATGTACAGTTTAGCACGGCCAATCCACGTACAGTTTAGCACGGCCAATCCACTAAACCTGTGCCTTTGCTATAATGGGAACTTTTGTCCAACAGCTTTTCCATTGCTCCAACTTCTAGACCCTTCTAGGCCTGAAACGTTAGCTTTTGTGCTCCTAAGATGCTGCTTGGCCTGCAGTGTTCATCCAGCTCTACACTTTGTTTTATCAGATTCTCCAGCATCTGCAGCTCCCATTATCTCTGATCTCTATGACTTGTATTCGGCCAATGGGCTGAGGAGTGGAAGATAGAGTATATTTTTAATAAATGCAAGGTATTGCATTTTGGTAATACAAACATGGGCGGGATTTACACAATTAATGGTGGGGCCGGGGCAGTGTTGTGGAACAGAGAGACATTAGGCATCAGGAATGTAGTTCTTTGAAATTTGCACCACAGGTAGACAGGGTGGTTAGGGAGATGTTTAGCATGCTTGCCTTCATGGCTCACACCTTTGAGTATAGGAGCTGGGACATCATGTTGAGGTTGTACAGGACATTGGTAAGGCCTCGTCAGGAATACTGTGCCCAGTTGTGGTCTCTCTGCTACAGGGAAGGATAATCTTAAGCTGGACAGGGTTCAGAAAAGTTATACCAGGATGTTGCTGGAAATGGAGATGTTGAGATATAAAAATAGACTGGAAAGGCTAGGACCTTTTCACTGAAGCTTTGGAAATTAAGGAGTGAGCTAACTGGGGTTAATAAAATAATGATCATGGATAAGGTGAATGACAACGGTCCCTTTCCACAGGTCAGGAAGTTCAAAACTAGGGGAATATTTTTAAGGTGAGAGGGGAAAGATTTAAAAAGACGAAAGGGGCAGTTTTTTTTACGCACTCGCTTGTGTGTGGAATGAACTTCCAGGGGAAGTGATAGATATGGGTAAAGTTACAACATTTAAAAGACATTTGGATAAGCACATGAATAGGAAATATGAGATAATGGGAACTGCAGATGCTGGAGAATCCAAGATAATAAAATGTGAGGCTGGATGAACACAGCAGGCCAAGCAGCATCTCAGGAGCACAAAAGCTGACGTTTCGGGCCTAGACCCTTCATCAGAGCCTTTTCTTTACTTGAAGGACAAACGGTGATAAATCAATGGGAGGCATTCAGAAGCAAGATTCTACATGCACAGTGTAGACACATCCCGTCAAAAAAAAAATGGCTAAATCTACAGCCCCAAGATATCAAGAAGCATACAGGGTAAAATAAAGCAGGAAAAGACACCGTTTCACTTTGTAAAAAACATTTCTCTTACTGATCTGTGTACATGGTCAATCTGTCATCTTGGATCTTTGCTACCTAGTTATCTTTAATAGTTTTTATCCTGTTCTTAAAGACTTTCTATTTGTAGTCTACTTTGGTCTTATTTCCACCCAGTAGCTAATTTACCATTTCCAAATTTGAAAAAGCTTTGGCCTTCTGAAATCTGATATGAGTTCTTGCTTCCTTTGTCCTAGCAACTGATGCTGTATAATGTTGTGATCGCTATTGCCCACAAGCTCCCCTATTATGGTTGCCCGATACCAAGACAGGCTCACAATGGAAAACATGATCTAATATGGGAGTGTTTCTCCAATTCCATTAACGTGCTGAATCAGAAATGCACTATTTCCTAATCCATAATTATAGCTACACATACTTAAGAGTTTTTCAGATCCACTTCCCATCGCAGAGGCTAACCAATCACACAACAAAATCACACCAAGGAGTCACAGAGCTGAGGAGAAAGAATCAGAAAAGAACAAAGAGATAGCAGGATGGTAATACAGAAAATTCGATAATAGCATGAGGCAAAATGGAGTGGTGATGGGACAGATAGAGCCATTCTGCTGCTGACATGGAGAATGTCATTTCTGCTTCCAGCCATGTGACCATACATACACTGGCTCCTGAGACTGTCTCCACCCCTACTCCCAGCTCCAGCCCTACACCTAACCCTAGCCCCAAACCCTGCTGGGCCTTCACCATTCCCTCCCACCCCCATGCTCACCCCAGCCCCATCACTGAGTCAGTCATCAGTAAAGGCCTCGCCCTCATTCCCTTCCACCCAAACATCAATGAATTTTGTTCATGTATTGATGTTCAACTCTTCTGCTGCCTCCCCCTCTGTGTCTATTTCTTTAATCTCGAGCCTAACCCCCCCCCCGCCCCGTCCATGCCTACAGACCCCTTCTCCCACCACCAACTCACTCCATCCTCCTGAACACCACCCTAAGGCCTCCTACCCTTCCTCACCCTCTTCATCGCCAACTGACGTCACAACATTGATTGTCTCAACCTCTCCAGCCCTCTCACCCACTCCAACCTCTCCCCCACAGAACGTGCAGCCCTCCATTCCCTCCGTTCCAATCCCAACCTCACCGTCAAACCCGCGGACAAGGGAGGCGCAGTTGTAATACGGCGCACTGACCTCGACATCACCGAGGCCAGGCGCCAGCTCTGTGACCCCTCCTCCTACTGCCCCCTCGATCATGACCACATCCCCAAACAACAAACCATCATCTCCCAAACCATCCACAACCTCATCACTTCAGGTGACCTCCTGCCCACAGCCTCCAACCTTATTGTTCCCCAACCCCGCATCGCCCGCATTTACCTCCTTCCCAAAATCCACAAACCTGACTTCTCCTGTCCCATCGAACTCATTTCTATTTACCTTGACTCTGTTTTCTCACCCCTGGTCCAGGAACGCCTCACCTATGTCTGGGATACCACCCATGCCCTCCACTTCTTCCAAACCTTCCAAATCCCTGGACCCAACATCTCATCTTCACTATGGACATCCAATCCCTATACACTTGTATCCCCCATGTGGATGCCCTAAAAGCCCTCCGCTTCCCCGTCTCCTATAGGTCCAGCCAGTCCCCCTCTACTGACCCCCTTATTCACCTAACTGAACTCGTCCTCACCCTCAACAACTTCTCTTTTAATTCCTCCCACTTCCTGCAGACAAAGAGGGTGGCCATGGGTGCCCGCATGGGCCCAAGCTATGCCTGCCTCTTTGTAGGTTACGTGGAACAGTCCCTCTTCTGCACCTACACAGGCCCCAAACCCCACCTCTTCCTCCGTTACATTGATGACTGTATCGGCGCCGCCTCTTGCTCCCCAGAGGAGCTCGAACAGTTCATCCACTTCACTAACACCTTCCACCCCAACCTCAAGTTCACCTGGACCATCTCCAAAACTGCTCTCTCCTTCCTGGACCTCTCTGTCTCTATCTCTGGCAACCACCTCGAAACTGATATCCATTTTAAGCCCACCGACTCCCACAGCTACCTGCACTTCACCTTCTCTCACCCACCTTCCTGCAAGGATGCGATTCCCTATTCCCAATTCCTCCATCTCTGCCGGATCCGTTCCCGACATGGAGAGTTCCACTCCCGAACATCCCAGATGTCCTCGTTTCTTAAGGACCTCAACATTCTCCCCCTCAGTGGCTGAAAATGCCCTCAACTACATCTTTAGCATTTCTCAGACTTCTGCCCTCAAACATTTCTCCCCCCAACAAAAATAAAGACAGAATCCCTCTCGTCCCACAAACCTCCAGATTCAACGCATTATTCTCTGACAATTCTGTCAACTACAATCCGGCCCCACTACCAAAGATATATTTCCCTCCCCACCCCTATCTGCCTTTCATGGGGACCACTCTCTCCGCAACTCCCTCATCCACTCCATACGCCCCACTAGCCCCAATGCCCCGCTACCTTTCCCAGCAACCGCAGGAAGAGCTACACTTGCCCCTAAACCTCACCCCCATCCAAGGCCCAAATCAAACCTTTTTGTATCCAACCTGCATATCCTCCATCCTGGTCTACTGTCTCCACTACTCCCAATGTGGCCTCCTCTCCATCAATGAGACCACGTGGAGGCTCAGAGACCCGCTTTGTAGAGCACCTGGCTCAGTTCGCCACAAACAACAACACCTTCCAGTCATGAGCCACTTCAACTCCCCCTCCCACTCCCTGGGTGTCATGTCCATCCTGGGCCTTCTCCAGTGTCACAACGATGCCACCCACAAACTGGAGGACCAGCACCTTATATTCCACCTTGGGAGCCTACAGCCCAATGGCCTAAACATGTAATTGACCAGTTTTAAAATGTCCCCACCCCCACCCTCATCCCACAACCGTCCCTCCGTTCTCAACCTCACCTCCTTGACCTGACCCAACCTGTCCATCTCCTCTCCCACCTATCCACCCCACCCACCTCACTGAGCAATCCCTACTGCTCCCTATCTGCATCCACCTATCACCATCCCATCTACCTTCCCCAGCCCCACCCTTTCGCTCTCTATTTATTTCAGAACTCTCTTCCCCCTCCCCCATTTCTGAAGAAGGGTCCCGACCCGAAATGTCATCTCCCCTGCTCCTCTGATGCTGCCCGGCCTGCTGTGTTCCTCCAGCTCCACACTGTGTTGACATAGAGCTGTACAGCATGGATCAGACCCTTTGGTCCAACCCATCCACTCTGACCAGAGATTCCAAATTAATCACATCCCATTTGCCAACAATTAGTCTATATCCCTCTAAACCATTCCTACTCAGATGATAAAAGAGAAGGTAAGAATGGAGGGAGTGTAAAGAGTATGAGAAGAGTGAAAGCATGTCAAACCTGAGGAAGACGAGAGGACACGTTTTGGTTGAGAATGGGGGGAGGACGAAAGGCAGGTTCGGCCCCAGAAGCAAACCAGTGCACTGCCGGTGTATTGGAGGGGAATTCCGCCTCTCTCCGAAACTCTCCACTTTCGTTCTGGTGCAATCCATTCGCAATTGTGGGCAGCAGCTGGACTGTAATGGCGGGGTGGGAGGTGGAGTGCTGTGGGAGAAATGGTGCTGATAGGACAGAGAAGAGCAGCTTGATTTCCAGCGCACTACTCCAGGGAGGTCTAACACCTGAACCACACGACATGAACCACCAACAATTACCCTCCATCAGGGTGAGCACGGTGGCTCAGTGGTTAGCACTGCACCCTCACAGCGCTAGGGATCTGGGTTCGATTCCAGCCTCGGGTGACTGTCTGTGTGGAGTTTGCACATTCTCCCTGTGTCTGCGTGGGTTTCCTCCGGGTGCTCCGGTTTCCTCCCACAGTCCAAAGATGTGCAGGTTAGGTGGATTGGCCATGCTAAATTGCCTGTAGTGTTCAGGGATGTGTAGATGAGGTGGGGTGTCGGGTGGTAGTGTCTGGGTGGGATGCTCTGAGGGTCAGTGTTGACTTGTTGGGCCGAAGGGCCTGTTTCCACTCTCTAGGGATTCTATGAAATAGACTGACCTTGAGTAACCCTGAGTTACTCATGGGCCAATGGTCTCTGCAAACTCCCTCAGCTGCTGTTTTGCTGCAAACTCTGGTGGAAGGTGCTCATTAAAACCAGGCACAAAGTGTTTAGCTTGAAGCATTTTCAACCAATGCACATGCCAGCTTCAAGCCGAAGCTCGTGTCCAATTAGATGTGCTGTATGCTAACAGGTCAGCACTTGCGGCTGTAAGAGGAAGTCTGAATCAGTCCCTGAGTTAATGAGCTGCCTGCAATGGGGCTGACTTCTGGAAGTTCAAATTAAGCTGAAGGAAACTTGCCTTGGGGCTGATGGCGGAGCGGTGGTAATGTTCTGGGCTCGTAATCCCGAGGCCTGGAGTAATATTCTGGCTTCAAATCCTATCACAGCAGCTGAGGAAATTCTCTTGGTGAATAAATCTCAAACAATAGTTGCATTAGTAAGGACCATGAAGCTGTTAGATTCTCACGAAGCCCATTCTCCGGAGTGACGCCTACCATCCTCATTCACTCTCGCCTTACATGTAGCTCCACAGCTACTCCTGCACTCCTTCATGCACACAGGGGCAGTTGGCATCGTCATTCCAAAGACATTGAGGGGGGAGGGGAGATTAGATTAGATTCCCTACAGTGTGGAAGCAGGCCCTTCGGCCCAACAAGTCCACACCGCCTCTGGAAGCATCCCACCCAGACCCATCCCCCTATAACCCTCACATCCCTGAACACTACGGACAATTTAGCATGGCCAATCCACCTAACCTGCACACCTTTGGACTGTGGGAGGAAACCGGAGCACCTGGAGGAAACCCACGCAGACACGGGGAGAACGTGCAAACTCCACACGGACAGTCGCCCGAGGCTGGAATTGAACCCGGGTCCCTGGCGCCGTGAGGCTGCAGTGCTAACCGCTGAGCCATCATGCCGCCCCAAAAAAGGGGCGCTCAAAATAACAGCGATAACACGGTGTGGAGCTGGATGAACACAGCAGGCCAAGCAGCACCAGAGGAACAAGCAGGCTGTATTTTTAAAAAGAAAGGTCTAGGCCCGAAACGTCAAGCTTTCCTGCTCCTCTGATGCTGCTCGGCCTGCTGTGTTCAACCAGCTCCACACTGTGTTATTTCAGATTCTCCAGCATCTGCAGCTCCTACTATCCCTACGTTCTAAATAGCAATGGGTTTTGTTTGAGTAAAGGCCATGCAGGCAGGGCCCAGGAGACATATTGCAGCAGCTGCTGCTTCTCCTGTTTCCGGACCCCATATTGCCCACCCGCCCTAAGCCCCCATTTCTTCACATAATTTGGCTGCCTCCATTATCAGAGTGGGCTGGTTTGATTTCCATTGGCTTGGTGAAACATCTCAACTCTATGCCTCATTTGATGAAGCTCATTGAAAGCTCAGGTTGAGCACGACACATGTTACAATCATGGCTTTGTCAGACAATCACACACAACTTGGTCATTCATGTTACACAACCAGCTCCAATCCTTTGTATCTTGTTCAATGCATCCTCCAAACAGCAACAATAACCTTGTGTAAGGGCTGTACTTTTATTTTGTGTTTTTCTAAACAAAAACTGTGGATTGAATTTAGGAAGAGCTATTTGAAACCCAGTGTCTGAAATGGTGGCTTGAAAGCATGCCAAACGTTGTGTGAAAGACTAGTTGAACAAACCGTAACTGAAGTTTTAGTAGCAGCTGATTTGTACGAAGTGGGGTGTAATAGATGAACAAGAGGTTGACAGGTTGATGGACTAGTGACCAGATATTGATGACAGAGACCTTACTGCCTGCCTGTAACTGGCCTCCTCGTAACCACTGACAGAGAGAGAGAGAGAGAGAGAGAGAGAGATGTTCAGAGTTTCCTCAGTGGGGATGCGGTCTATCTGCTCTCTGCAGCCAAACCTCACGGTGAGCCTGAAAAACACCCGGTTCTCTCTCCTGTGATAGTTGTAGTAAACTGCGGTGGCTTTTTAACAGAGAGGCCAAGAGACCTTTTGTAAGTGAGCTGAGCAACTTGTGGTTCTTCCCAACTAGTGGAAGCATCTGGAGAAAGACAACTGAAGCATTGTGCTGGCCAGCGGTAAAATCCTAAGGATAATCTCAACAACATGAATCTGAAAACAAGAAATACTTAACTGTCTTTCCTGGCTGCCCATAACCTATTTTCACCCTTTCTGTCTGACTGTCTGTAAGGGGGAGTTTATAAAGGGATTCGAGTTTGAATTAACAGTGGTTACATGCCAAAAGTTTATTACGGTTTTCCTGGAGCGAGGGTCTATTTACTTGTAATAAGTAGTAATTATTTTTCAAACAGAAACCTGGTCCATGAGTTCTATGAATCTGGGTCTGAAATTCAGGTAAATTTGGAGAGATTTGCATCAATTGTAAAATTTGTAGCTCTTGTGTGATGACTCCAAGAATAACAGTGAAAATAAAAAGTATTGGAGATCACAGTGTGTCAGGCAGCATAGGGAGAGTAGCAAACTAATGTTTCAGGTCTAGATGACTCTTCATCAAAGCTGAGCAAAGTGTGGAGGGAACAGTATTTATGCTATAGTGATGTGGGAGGTGGAGTGCTGGGGGAGAAATGGTGCTGAAAGGAAAGAGAAGAGCAGCTTGATTTCCAGCGCACTACTCCAGGGAGGTCTAACACCTGAACCACACGACATGAACCACCAACAATTACCCTCCATCAGGGTCAGCACGGTGGCTCAGTGGTTCGCACTGCACCCTCACAGCGCCAGGGACCCGGGTTCGATTCCAGCCTCGGGTGACTGTCTGTGTGGAGTTTGCACATTCTCCCCGTGTCTGCGTGGGTTTCCTCCGGGTGCTCCAGTTTCCTCCCACAGCCCAAAGATGTGCAGGTTAGGTGGATGGGCCGTGCTAAATTGCCTGTAGTGTTCAGAGTTGTGTGCGTTATAGGGGGATGGGTTTGGGTGGGATGCTTCAAGGGGCGGTGTGGACGTGTTGGGCCGAAGGGCCTGTTTCCGCACTGTAGGAATTCTATGATCTACATGCACGTGACGGTATCACGATGTATAATGGTGTCGCTTGACTTCTGTCTTCACTTCTAAGCTGAAAAATGGCAAAAACGTTGCAGTAAGTTAGCTCCTACTCACTCGCTGGCAATAACGTGATATTTCTGTCCGCACTATTGGGCTTTAAATTTGAATAAACATTGCAACTACAACATTAATTTTTTTTCTCTCATTTTAATTTGATACATATCACTATTACCTACTTTGCAGAAGCTAGGTCACTCCCAGAAGGCAGCAGCGATGTTTTTAGGTGCTCCTCATGTTATTCTTGTAGGTATTTAGGGTAATTGTTATCCCTCAAGGAAGTCTACGAGGAAAACCAAATAATTTTTGTTTTACAAGATTAATTCTGGTCTCCTTGCTACAGGAAAGCTGGTGTTAAACTAGAAAGGGTTCGGAAAAGATTTACAAGGATGTTGCCATGGTTGGAGGGTTTGAGTTAACAGGGAGAGGCTGAATAGGCTGGGGCTATTTTTCCCGGAGTGTCAGAGGCTGAGGGGGTGACCTTACAGAGGTTTATAAAATCATGAGGGACATGGATAGGGTGAGTAGTCAAGGTCTTTTTCTCAGGGTAGGGGAGCCCAAAACTAGGGGGCATAGGTTTAAGGTAAGAGGGGAAAGATTTAAAAGGAACATAAGGGGCAACTTTTTCACACAGAGGCTGGTGCGTGCATGGAATGAGCTGCCAGAGGAAGTGGTGGAGGCTGGTACAATTACAACATTTAAAAGGCATCTGGATGGGTATATGAATAGGAAGGTTTTAGAGGGACATGGGCCAAGTACTGGCAAATGGGACTAGATTAATTTAGGATCCTGGGTCAGCACGGATGAGTTGGACCGAAGGGTCTGTTTCTGAGCTGTATATCTCTATGATATTGGATGGGACCACAGAACTGTCAAAGCGCTAGAGTTGTCTTAAGGTAACGTTATGCACAATAAACCCAACAGTCTGAATCTTTCTTTCCTCCTACTACCAATTCTTCATAAATGATTTCCGATTTTCCTGGCTCCCAGTTTGCTGAGTGATTTTTTTTATTGACATGTTTAAAGCTGCTCTCTCTCTCCCTCTCTCTGTCCCCAACCCTGCAATGCTCTCTCCTTCCCTCACTCACCTGCTGGAGCTTCTATCGCTTGTTCCCACTCTCCTCTCGCTCCCGCCCCTTGACAACACCCACTAAAAGACACCCCCATGCACCCTTCCCCCGGCTGCACGTGGTGGGATCCCTGCCTCCTGCCACACCCCCTGGGCTTGGCTATAGTAGCGTCCAGTTTCCCCAGCAACCCACTTACTTTCCAATGCTCGCTGCTCCTCCAATCAGTGACTGCTGCTCCGGTAGTTGCTGCTGCTGGGTCCACCATTGAGCCTGGTCCTGGGTCTGCATTCGGGCATAGGCCATGGCCTAGGCCTGGAGTCTGTGTCTGGTCTTCGGCCTAGGCCTTGGTTTCATCCTGGGCATGAGCCTGTTCCTAGGCCTTATCTTGAACCTGGACCTGGGCCTAGGCCTGAAATCTGGGCCTGGTCCTAGGGCTTGGTCTTAGCCTGGCTCTGAACCTAAGGCTGAGCTAGTGTCTGGGCCTAAGCTTAGGCGTGGGCCTGGAATATGGGCCCTAGCCTTGGCCTGGTCCTGAGCCTGGTACTGGACTCTCGGCCGAAGGCTGGGCCTAGGCCTAGGCCTGACTTTGAGCCTGGGCCTGCAATCTGGGCCTGACCCTGAGCTTGGGCCTGAGCCTGGTCCTGGTCTCTGAATGAGGCCATGACTGGACTATATTACCCAGAATACACCCTGATTGTCAGCACTAATGACCACAGGGACTCAGGCAGTTAACCCTGGGACAATGGAATCTTGCGGCTCTGGATCTCCATCCTGGGGCAGACAGCCACCATGTGCTTGTTTGTAAGTACATTGAGAGTGGGACAGTGCTCCCTGAGACTAAGCCTGGCTGGAAGCCCAAACCCTAGTGATAAGCGCTGTCCATGGACCCCATCCTAACTCACCAGTGAAAGGAGCCAATGATACACTTTCGAAAGATATAAGACAGGACAGATGCTGAAGGGATATTTCCTCCAGTGGGAGAACCTTGAACTTGATGACCTGGTCTCCCATTAAAGATTGAGGGCAATAGTGTTATTTCAGAGGGTCTGTGGAGTCCTCCCCAGAAAGCAATGGAGGCTGAGTCATTCGATATTTTTAACGCAGAGTCTAATTGATAAGGAGTTGAAGTGGACAGGGGATGGACAAGTGTGTGGAACTGAGGCCCCAGGTAGATTAATAACGGTGCTGTTGAATGGTAAGGCAGGTTTCAGGGGAGACGGTGAGCTGCGAGCAGGCTGCAGAGATGTCACAATGTGGTTGGGACAAGTTGGGTGAGTAGGTAAATGCATCGAGAATGTAGTTCAATGTGGATTGATGTGAGATTATCCCAAAAATGGGAAAGCTGATTATTATCTGAGTGGTGATAGATCGGGAAAGGGGGAGGTGCAGTGAGACCTGGGTGTCCTTGAGCCCAGTCACTGTGAGTAAGCATTGCAGGGGCAGCAGGCAGTGAGAAAGGTAAATGGTATGTCGGCCTTCATAGCGAGAGGGTATGAGTACAGGAGCAGGAATTTCTTGCTGCAATTACACAGGGGCCTGGAGTGTTGTGGGCAGTTTTGGCTCCTTATCTGAGGAAGGATGTTGTGATGATGGAGGGAGGCCTACAAAGGTAGACCAGAACAGTTAGGGCTATATTCACGGGAGTTTAGAAAAGTGAGCGGGGCTCTTATAGAAGCCTGTAAAATTCAAACAGGACTAGACAGGGTGTGTGCAGGAAGAATGTCTCTGATGACGGGGGAGGTCATAGAGCATAGAACATAGAACAGAACAGCACAGTACAGGCCCTTCAGCCCACGATGTTGTGGCAAACTTTTACACTAATCCGAAGGTCTATGTAATCTCCACCCCTACCTTATACGATCATCCATATGCCAATGTAATAGCTGCTTAAATGCCCCTGATGAGGCCAACTCCACTAACCTCTCCGGCAATGCATTCCACCCCCCTATCACTCTCTGAGTAAAGAACCTACCTCTGATATCTCCCCATATCTACCTCCACTCACTTTAAAACTATGCCCCCTCGTAATAGTTACCTCTACTCTAGGAAAAAGTCTCTGGCTGCCCACTCTGTCTATACCTCTGATCATTTTGTACACCTCTATCATGTCATCTCTCATCCTTCATTGTTCTAAAGAGAAAAGCCCTAGCTCTCTCAACATTTCCTCCTAAGACCTTCCCTCCATTCCAGGCAACATTCTGGTAAATCTCTTCTGCACCTTTTCTAATATTTTCAATTCTTTCCTGTAACGAGGCGACCAGAGCTAGACACAATACTCTAGATGTGGCTGAACCAGGCTTTTGTGTAGCTAGAGCTAATAGTGTATTAAACATAAAAACATGACTGGGGGCACAAGTATGGTATGGTTGGTGCTAAGCCAGCTTCAGAAAGAGAACATGATATTAGTCTAAGGATACAGGGTGGGCCATTCAGGACTGAGATGGGGAGAAATGTCTTCACCCAGACAGAGGGGGAAGACTGTGGAATTCCCTGCCACAGAAGCAGGTTGAGGCCAATGCTTTCAAGAAGGAGTTAGAGATAACAAGGTGTAGAGCTGGATGAACACAGCAGGCCAGGCAGCATCAGAGGAGCAGGAAGGCTGATGTTTCAGGCCTATCCTTAAAAGAGACTTTGCAGTGGGGTTAAAATTGTTTCAGAGATAGTAGGAACTGCCGATGCTGAAGAATCTGAGATAACAAGGTGTAGAGCTGGATGAACACAACAGGCCAAGCAGCATCAGAGGAGCAGGAAGGCTGACGTTTCAGATCTGGACCCCCTCTTCAGGTATAGTTCTTAGGGCTAAAGGGATGGAAGGGTATGGGGGGAGAAATTGGGAACAGAGAACTTCTCTTGTTCAACACAGGTGCTGGGCGCTCTCTTTAGTATGGTGATGCCTTGGCTCCCCCCTCTCACCAGCTCCTCTGTGTGCTGCTGACTGCCCCTGCCTCGGGGTTCTATGAATCTGAGTGGGATTGCTAGGATGAGAGGAAAGCTGCAACTACCCCTGACCCTGGCAGTGTGCAAGCCCGGAACAGGAACCATATCCTGGTCCTGAGCTGCAGCAGTTTTCTCTGAGTGTGGAAGGTATTACAAAGGGGCATCGCAGACGAGCAGACGCCTGGTCTACCCTTCAGACGGGGGAGATGCTGCATCTGAAAGTGGACACGAAGAACTCGAATAAAAGGGAGTGAGAAGTCAGAGCAGAGCCTTTGAGCTATAAACCATCAGGTACTCTCCTGGTCCACAGGAGAGGATCAATGAAGGAGATACATGAAGCAATAAGGCTCTGACCAGTGAAACAAAGACATTCTGATGAAGGGTCTAGGCCCGAAACGTCAGCTTTTGTGCTCCTGAGATGCTGCTTGGCCTGCTGTGTTCATCCAGCTTCACACTTTGTTATCTCGGATTAAACGTGGCTGGTTGGGAGCTGGATTATGCATCAGCTTCACATCAGCAAGGTCCAGATGGACGGAGGAATTGGAAGAAATAAGCAAAGGATCGGCAGCATAAAGAGAGCTGAAGTCTCATACTGAGGCTCCTCACTCAAGGGGGAAGTAAAGCTATCGATGGGGGCGGTGAGCTGATAGAGGTTTTTCACATTATGCAGGCGTTCTCGACAGTGTAGATGTGGAGAAGATGCTTCTGCCTGATACAGAGACAGGAACTAGGATGTGTGCGTTTAAGGTCAATAAGTAATGAATCCGCCAGGGAGCTGAGGAGAAATGGCTTCACTCAGAGGCTGCAATCTCGTCAGTAGCACACCGAACCCCCCTCCCCCCCACCACAAGTTAGAACAGGACGTGTCCTCCTCCACCAGCCCACCATTAGACCCACTGATAAAGCCTCAATGTGGACTTCCCTAGCTTCAAAATCTGCCCAACCGTGACCTCATCTTGAGTCCAACCATCCCTCTTACCCCCACTCACTTTTCTAAACTCCAGTGAATATAGCCTTAACTGATCCAGTCCTCCTTCGTATGTCTTTCGTGCCATCCCAGAAATTAATCTGGTAAACCCTTCACTTGACTCCCTCCACCATCACACCATCCTTGCTCAGAGAAGGAGACCAAAACTCTCCATGATGCTCCAGGTGTGGTCCCACCAAGGCCCTGTATAACTGTAACATCACATCTGCACTCCTGTACTCAAAACCTCTCGCAATGAAGACTAACATACTATTTGCCTTCTTTACTGCCTGCTGCACCTGCACGCTTACCTTCAGTAACTGGTGCACAAAGACATCCAGGTCTCATTGCATCCCTGTCTCCTTGACCTAACACAACTGTCCATCTTCTCTCCCAGCTACCTGCTCCTCCCTTCCCACTGACCTGTCCGTACAACCGCTCACCCCCCACCTGCATCCACCCATCACCATCCCACCTAGCTTCCCCCACCCCCATTTATTTCAGAGCCTCCTTCCCCTCCCCCATTTCTGATGAAGGGCCCACTTTCCTGCTCCTCTGATGCTGCCTGGCCTGCTGTGTTCCTCCAGCTCTATGCTTTATTGACTCTGATTTCCAACGTCTGCAGTCCTTGTTATCTCTCAGCGTCAGCCTTCCCTGGTTCCTCAGTTCCCAAACGACTCAAACGAATATTTATATGGGGTGTTAATGAGATGCATGCAAATTGGGATGATGTAACCAGTAGTGTGACACTGATGCTGGTGACAGAGATGAATTTGGAATGAGTGCGTCAGGAGGGAGGTCTAAGGCATTGCACTAGAGAGAGTGGAGTTTCAGATAGAAATTACACAGTGTCACTCCACACCAGAAGCTGAAGGGGATAAAACAGCCCAGGGGACAGACAGTCAGGGCATACGAAACTCCACATCTCAATGTGCAGGTGAACAGAGATAATACAAACAGGCATAGGCCATTCAGCCTTTTGAGCCTGCTCCCCCATTCAATGCGATCATGGCTAATCACCCAACTCCTGTTCCTATGATCTCCCCCTATCCTTCAATCCCTTCAGCCCTGAGAACTCTCTCTAACTCCTTCTTGCAAACATTGAATGTTTTGGCCTCAACCACTTTCTGCAGCTGACTGCTCTCTGGGTGAAGATGTGGCAATGATACTGACTTGCACATGAGGCACTGGTAATGTGGAATGGAGTCCCGTACGATCGCAACGTGGGACAAGGGACCCATTGGTGACAATGTGCTCTCTGCTGCTGCAGGCATGTGAGGAAAGAACTCCACCCTTCAGAAAACGTACATCTCTTCATCATTTACTGCCCTGAATGAGCTTCATCGCCACATGTATCCACATGAGTACAGTGAAAAGTTTACAAGACACCGATTAAGGTGCCATCTTAGATACAAAGGTACAGGATCTTAGGTATGAATGCTTAAGAAAATAATTTAGAAACATAAAGAAATTAAAAGTTCAGAATAACAGTCATTCCAACTTAGCCCATGCTGGTGCTTAGATTCTATTCTACACGGGGCCTTGACTCCAAAACAAGCCAGCATTCACCTCGAGGTGCTCAAGGCCGGGAGAACATTCTAGAATCACCTCAAGGCTGAAAGTCCACGCTGAGGCCACTCCAGACAGCTGGAAGCCTGCCATGTGGGTCACCGAGAGACCGTCACACTGTCTACTGTACTAGAGAGAGACAGCGTGTGAGAATAATAACTGTGTTGCATTATTGTCTTTATAACAGGGTTTATGGGATGCTGCCTATGTTGGAACAGTTGATGATTAGTGGTTAAATAAAACGTTATCTTGTCAAGTATTTCAATACAGTAAAGTCATTTTAATCCTTCTTTGTTATATGTTCATTGTGTTTTAAGCATAAAGTGAGTTTCAACTAAAGCTTAGTTGGTGGACAAGTCGAATCACAACTGAAATAGTACGCCCTGTACATGCTTATGGTAGCATGGTGACTCAGTGGCTAACACTGCTACGTCTCAGTGCCAGGGGCCTGAGTTCAATTCTACCTTCGGGTGACTGTCTGTGTGGAGTGTGATCACAGTGTGTCCAGGCAGCTCTTTTTGCATTCAGTTAAATACAACTAAGAGAGAGATATGTCAACAGCAATTTTCTTAAATATGAATGTTTATTGAATAACAATAGTGATTATAATGGTCGTAATAATGGAAAAGAAAAGAGAAAAAACAACAAGTTTCATGCCCTTCTGCCCGTCGGGGACCCCTCGATCAATAGCTGGTCTAGATGCTTAGTTTCATTCCTCGTACCACTCACAATTCCGGTCTGGAGCAAAGTCGAAGATTCAGGAAAATATTTAAGAGAAGGGAGAGGCAACCCGATGCTCTGGAGAACCCTTCACATTCCAGGATGGAATGCAGCCGACTCAGGGTTTAGGTCCGGAGCTAATTTATTAGCATAGTCAAGAATGGTGAAGGTTATAACAGGGAAAAGTGAGAAAGGAATGTTAGTTATACAGTCTGCTGCACACAGGTACATGCGAGATGTGGGCTTTCCCAGAAACAAGGACTGTGTACCACAAATGAGATGTGTATATATTATTAACAGCTTTGCTTTCTACATGCAGGGAACTGGAAGAGAGCCAGGCCAGAAACAGACAGTTTGAGGCCACATTGAAAGCAGTAAAACAGTGTAACATTATCCTACCAGAAGCAGTTAAGACAGCACCGGAAAGAGCTGAGAAGGAAGAAGAGGAATAGAATCAGAAAGAATGCCATCCAGCAACAGTACAACAGAAAAAAAGAGAGCGAAACGGCACAATTGGAAGATTGACCCAGTCAAAGTGTGCGTCTTATTAATCTTACAATGGGACCCTGACCATTGGGATGGAGACATCTAGTAATCATCTGATTCAGAGTCTGAATGGATGGTGGGGGAATGGGATGATCTGCCTCCACAGCCAACCTCAGAGAAGGGACTAATAGCACAACCCCTAATAACAAATAAGGCAAAACAGGTAGAAGGACAGAACTCACAAAATTTGAGAATTGTGAGAGATTATGTCTAAATTGCAGGATTTGGGGTCATGCTTGAAGCAGAAGTCAAGTGAACCCTTGGCCTCTTGATTGACGTGGCCATGGGAACAGGGTGCCAACTGCATTATGCTGAATTCCACAGAGCGAGGGAATCTGGGAGCACAAAGTGTGGATCCACATGTTAATAGTATCTTTAGAAATATATTGCAAACTGGATCATTGTGGAATGCACTGACACTAGCTGTAGGAAACAAATACCCTTCCCCAATAGACTGGGAAGGTGATGTTGATAAACGGGAGAGCATACCAGAAGGTATAAAATATTTGAAGGAATTGGGTACACAAGTGGGTTTGCCCTCTCCTCAGTTTCAGGGTTCAAGACCAAGAATCTTTCACAGTTGGAAAGAGGAGCTGGCTGATTCGAAGTGGTCTGGGCTGGATGAGAGGTGCCTTATTAGCTCTATTACGGCCAGCCCATGAACACGCAGTGGGACAGGTATGTTTGTTGTTAGGACAGTTAGAAGATGTGGAGGCTGGTAAGCAAAGAATAAGGTCCACCCGAGCAAGTGACAAACAGGGACAAGTTGGAGATGGGGTGGGTTCAAAGGTGAAACAAAAGATAACAGGAAGGTAAATATTTGCAGCATTATTAAAAATAGGAATAGAGAGGAGTAAGATAGCCAGAATACCTACAGGTGCTGTGTACAATATGTGGAGAACACACCGCTCTCCAAAGCGTAAGGAAGTAAGAGAGACTACATCAGATATGGAAAGGGAGGACAGGAACCCACACTGACAGCGTCTCCTCAACATCCCTGTACCCAAGCCTGGAGGGCAGTTGTGGTGAGCCATTCAGCCCATCGATTAGGGCTGGGGCCAGGACTCCGGGCTCTGTGTGAGGGTGTTTGGTGGGACAAGTGGAGACCCACGGCCTCATGAACCTCTCAGTATTTACTAGTGAAAAGGCAATGCACAGCAGAAGTTACTGTTATACATGGCAATCCATGTGGACAAGTCGGGCACAGAATGTCTGCCATTGGATTTGTTGGGATGATAGCAGTTAGAACAAGTATTAGAATGGCCTGGGGGAATGGGGCTCCCAAGGGTAGTCCCAGTATTGATATCCAACATACCAGAAAATATTATCAGTGTGGACTCATTAAAAAGTGCCACCTCACAGACTCCATTGTTATATGAGCTGTGATGGTTACTGTTGGGGAGGTAGAATGGGAGCCCCTCACTACGCCCCCTGCCCACACGGGTGGCTTCAATGGAACAGTATTGTATTCCGGAAGGGCACAAAGAGACTGGGGGTACTATACAGGGCCTGTTGACTGCGGGGATTGGGACACATGCAGTATCTGTGTACAATAAGCCTGTCTGGTCTATAGTGATGGATGTTGGTGAATGACTGTTAATTACCGCTAGTTTAATAAATACGGTCCTCCACTGTTGCCGTGCTTGATGTGGTCACTGTTAGAGAAAGTTTGTCGCAGAGGCCGGATGCCTGGTACACTGTTACTGAACCAGCAAATGCCTTTTTCTCGATACTGATAGCCTCGGAATCACAAGCTCAGTTTGCTTTTAAGTGGGAAGGTTGTCAATATACTTCCTGTCGGCTACCACAAGGATACCCACACAGGGCTAATAGCAAGGGACTCCGGTATGTGTCCGCTACCACATAGCACGTTATATCGATGGTATCTTGATCCACAGGCCAATAGAAACCTCACTGGTGGAAGCTTTAGCCACACTGGCGTGACATATGTGAGACACAGGCTGGGAAGTGAACCTGAGATAGATACGGGCACCAGTGCGATCAGTGCAGTATTTAGGCATTCAGTGGATGAGAGGGAATAGAGTCATCCCTGAAAAAGTAAAGAATAAATTACAGGAAATGCTGTTCCAATTAGCAAGATGGAGGTGCAGAAATTTCCAGGTCTGCTCGGAGATTGGCACAGACACATACCCCACTTGACCATGTTACTAAGATTCGGTTAAATATAATTAAGAGATGACTCGACAACAGCAATTTGCTTAAATATGAATGTTTATTAAGTAGTAATAAATTATTATAAGTGGCAATAATAAATAGAGAAGAAAAGAGAATAAGTAACAAGTCTCATGCCCTTCTGCCTGTTGGGGACCCCTCAATCAATTCGTAGTCTGGAGGCTGAGGATGTTCCTGGCACCGTTCACAATTCTGGTCGGAGACGAAGTCCACCCGTTGATCGATGGGTCCCCAATGGACTGAAGGGCATGAGACTTGTTGCTTTTTCTCTTTTCTTGTCCATTTATTATTGCCACTATAATCATTTATTACTACTTAATAAACATTCATATTTAAGAAAATTGATGTTGATGAGTCTTCTCTTAATTATATTTAACCGAACCCAAAAGAATCAATTGGATACACGCTGTGATCCAAGACATGGCGTTTGCACGTTCTCCCCGTGTCTGTGTGGGCTCCCTCCGGGTGCTCTAGTTTCCTCCCACAGTCCACAGGTTGGGGTGGACTGACCATTCTAAATTACCCCATAGTGTCCAGGGATGTGCAGGCTAGGCGGGTCAGCCATGGGAAATGCAGGGTTACAGGGATGGAAGTGATGTTCTTTGGATGGTCAGTGAGGGTTCTACGGGCTGAATGGCCTGCTTCGACTCAGTAGAGATTCTATGATTTATGAGAAAAACACAAAAGTCAGGTTCTAGACAATCTCTGTAATATACTTTGGGGTTGGGGAGCGTTTTGGTCTTGCCCCATAACAGGAGAGAGAAACAGAGTTAACGTCAAGTCCGATGACCTTTCAGTAGTGATTTAATTGAGGTGTTGAAGGTAATTAAAAGATCTATTGGGGACAGATTGACTGAAACATCTCCCTCTGATGGGGAGTTCCGATCAATCGAAGCTTATCCCATTCATTCCAAGCTGCCCAATTCAAGAGGACCCAAACTTTTCGCAGCCAGTTTGAAAAGCTTTAATTCTGCTTGAGGTTGCGATTGAGAATTGGGGAAGAAATCCATTTGGTGCTGAGTGATTACACATGTTCCATACTGAGTTCCAATTTTAGAGGCACCTTTGTAGTTAAGGGTGAAAGATTGTGGATAAAGCTGTACACTTGGCTTCAACAATACTTTTGAAAGGTCACCTTTCTCCTGTTTCCATTTAAAATTCTTTCATCATTTGCATTCTAGACAATGGCCTCGCTAGCACAGGAACACTGAAGAGGCCTGTGGACCACGTAACTGGGAATGAATGGGGACTAACAATGCCTAGGAACAATCCATGTCAGCCAATGCGGGGCAGCTCGATGGATGGAATGGCTTAATTCTGCTCCACTATCTCATGAAATGGAGTAGACTCAAGATACCGGTCTTTCAGTACTACCACACTACCATTGCCTCTCCAGAGAGAGGTGGGTCTGGAGTCACATGTAGGCCGGGCCAGGTAAGGTGAGGTAAGTCCTCACCCCTAAGGCAATCATTGTGGTGGGTGATGCTTTGGTCATCATTAACATTAACACTTTCGTACCCAGATACAATCGGTGATGATGCTAAAAACTGACAGAGGATTTTTCAGTACCATCACCTTCCAAATGGAAGGCAATTTGCTCCAATAAATTCCCCCTTGACGTGGGAATGCCCTGGGATGTGCTGACTCATCTCCAACATGCATTAGTTGAAAATCTACAACGCTTTCCATCCACTCCCATCGCATCAAGCACAGCACAACCACAATCTTCAGCCAGAAGTGCTGACTGAATGAGCCACCTCCAGCTCCCCCAGAGCTGACCATGACATTGCAGATGCCAGTTTGGATCATTCCAATTCATTCTACAGTCTTGGGATTATTATCAGGTAAAGGATGGGCACAGGAAGGTGGGATAACCTTCCTGTGGGGCAGCACGGTGGCTCAGTGCACTGCAGCCTCACAGCGCCACGGACCCGGGTTCGATTCCAGCCTCGGACGACAGTCTGTGTGGAGTTTTCACATTCTCCCCGTTTCCTCCCACAGTCCAAAGATGTGCAGGCTAGGTGGATCGGCCATGCTAAATTGTCTGTAGTGTTCAGGGGCGTGTGGGTTATAGGGGGATGGGTCTGGGTGGGATGCTTCAAGGGGTGGCATGGACTTGTTGGGCCGAAGGGCCTGTTTCCACACTGTAGGGAGTCTAATCTAAAAAAAACAGTTAAATTGCTCCTTTGAAGACCCTGTGCAAATGGGGTGGGCTCTTTCTGTGCAATAATCAGTCTGCAAGTTTTTGAAGTTGGATTACAGGGTACAAACTGTGGCCTCAGCACCTCGAATGGAAACAGTTAATTCCAATACAGCAGTAAAATGAAACAGGTAGCCCTCAGAGATTGAAGGACCAATGTTTAAATGCTGCCCTGAGCTGCCTCCTGCCAGTAAGTGAACCAAAAGCAGAAGTTGCTGGAAAAGCTCAGCAGGTCCGGCAGCATCTGCGAAGAAAATAAAATCAGAGTTAACGTTTCCGGTCCGGTGATCCCTTCTCAGCTGGCTCCTGGGAGTCAGTAACCTGTTCTCTTGTGTGCAAAGGCCTGTCGAGAGAGTCTTTCTGGTGTCAAGAAGGCATTTTGAAGCAAAAAAACTGCTCAGAAATGTCGCCCCTGCCACCACCTGCACACTTTTCATAAAATTCCCTACAGTGTGGAAACAGGCCCTTCGGCCCAACAAGTCCATGCCGCCCATTGAAGCATCCCATCTAGACGCATCCCCCTATAACCCACATGCCCCTGCACACTACAGGCAATTTAGCACGGCCAATCCATGTAGCCTGCACATCTTTGGACTGTGGGAGGAAACTGGAGCACACAGAGGAAACCCACGCAGGCACGGGGAGAATGTCTGTGTGGAGTTTGCACAGTCGCTTGAGGCTGGAATTGAACCCGGGTCCCTGGCGCTGTGAGGCTGCAGTGCTAACCACTGAGCCACCGTGCCACTCGTAAGATTATGAGAATATGTGAGAATATTGTGAGGGTCTGGCATGCCCGGCTGGGTTTAAGGTGGGTGACCAAAGCGGCCCTTGCCAGCGGTGCCCATGCATGAGAGAATTTTGGAAAGAAAGCAAGCCTAGCCCTGAGAATGCGTTCCGAGCGTGGTGTTAAATCAGATTCAGAGCGAGCGAGCGAGCGATCACCGGGGAGTGCTTCTGCATTCTGACAAACAGCACCCCTCTCCCAGTTCCCGGCTCTCTGGGAAGTAATTGTTCCCAATATCCTCGGGGTTCTGCGTTGCACAAGGTATGGCAGAGTTCCTCAGGACTGCGCTGCTGCAACTCTCCAAAGCTGTCGAATGAATTGAAGATCGCAAGAGATACATCAATAACTGGGATCCTGTACTTTCTCGTACAAGAGAGTAGGTGTGCGGGAAATTTGTTTCAATGGTTTTACACACACACACACACACACACCCCTACACACGCACACACCCACACCTACACACGAACACACCCACACACACACACACATATACCCCTACACACACACACACACCCCTACACACACACATGCCCCTACACAGCAGCACACACACACGTGCTGGGTGGAAAGGAAATGCCATGGTGGAATTTGAACCTGGGTTCCCAGAACATTTGCCGAGGGTGACGCACGTTATCCAGGCAATATTGCTCTTGGAGAAAGTGCAGGGTAGAGTAAAGCCTAGTTGTTGAGGGTTGATTGACAGGGACAGAGGAGATCATTGATTCTGATGAAACAATCCTTGTCCTGAATTGTAACTGTTTGTCTCCCCACAGAGGCTGCCTGACATTTTCAGCAATACAATTTGTTTTAAAATCAAATTTTGCTTTGAAAGTTGTGATCCCTGGGATTTAGAAGGTTAAGGAGCGAGATTTTCAAGATATTAATGAGAACAGAGAGGGAAAAAATAATTTCCACTGCTCTCAGAGTCTGGGCCTGGCAGTCAAGAGTCTCCACACGAGAGCCAGGCCTTTTGGGAGTTAAATGAGGAAATCTTTTGGACTCAAACAACATTAAAAAGGCTATTCCAAGTTTAAAAAGAAATTATTCATGAGATGAGGGCGTTGCTGGCCAATCAGCATTTATTGCCCATCCCTATTGCCCAGAGGGCAGTTCAGAGTCAATGACATTGCTGTGGGTCTGGAGTCACATGTAGGCCAGACCAGGTAAGGATGGCAGTTTCCTTCCTTAAAGGGCATTAGTGAACAATAGATTAATGGTCAACATTAGTCTCTTAATACCACAATTTATCTCTTAATTCCAGAATTTGTTTTTTTTAAATTGAGTTTGAATCCTAACATCTGCCAATGTGGGATTTGAAATGAAACATTACCTGGGTCTCTGGGTTAACAGTCCAGTGATGATACCACCAGGCCATCACCTTCCCAGAGTTAGCAATTGATAATCAATAAATTAATGTTAAATCCACGGTTGTTACATTTTTGTTAATCCAAATGATTGATTAAAGATGAATTTACCTCAAAGCCCAACTGTGATTTTATGGGGTATCAGACACAGACTAAAGGGACTCAATGGCCTCCGTCCACTACAATGTTGCTCAGAAAGGAAAATCATTTGAAGTGAGCAACAGAATAATGATCTGATACCGAGGAGGTATCTACTGCTGGAGATACTTCCTTCCAGTACGGCAGTTATAACCTCAGCCCTGGGGTTCATATCATCCCCTTCAGTGGATAGAAACCCCAAGGTGTGGAAGCAGGCCATTCGAGTCCACAGCAGCCCTCCGAAGACCCAAACCCCTGACCGGAATTCCCCAGCTAACCACCCAGCCTGCACGTCCCTGGCCAATTTCCCACAGCCAATCCACCCAAACCTGCACATCTTTGGACTGTGGGAGGGAACCCACGCAGACACTGGGGGAACGTGTAAACACCACACAGACAGTCACCCGAGGGTGGGGCCAAACTCCGGAGCTGTGAGGCAATGGTACTAACCACAGAGCTACCATTGGCCTCACATGGGTACCCATTGGCATCACACGGGTATCCATTGGCCTCACACAGGTATCCTTTGGTCTCACACGTGAACCCATTGGCATCACACGGGTACCCATTGGCCTCACACTGGCATCCATTTGCTTCACACGGGTACCCATTGGCCTCACACCGGTACCCATTGGCCTCACACGGGTACCCATTGGCCTCACACTGGCATCCATTTGCTTCACACGGGTACCCATTGGCCTCACACCGGTACCCATTGGCATCACACGGGTACCCATTGGCCTCACACTGGCATCCATTTGCTTCACACGGGTACCCATTGGCCTCACACCGGTACCCATTGGCATCACACGGGTACCCATTGGCCTCACACTGGCATCCATTGGCCTCACACTAGTATCCATTGGTCTCACACTGGTATCCATTGGCCTCACACTGGTGTCCATTGGCCTCAAACTGGTATCCATTGGCATCACACGGGTACCCATTGGCATCACACGGGTACCCATTGGCCTCACACTGGTACCCATTGGCATCACATGGGTACCCATTGGCCTCACACCGGTACCCATTGGCCTCACATGGGTACCCAGTGGCCTCACATGGGTATCCATTGGCATCACACGGGTACCCATAGGCATCACACGGGTACCCATTGGCCTCACACAGGTACCCAGTGGCCTCACACGGGTATCCATTGGCCTCACACTGGTACCAATTCACCTCACACTGGTACCAGTTGGCCTCACACTGGTATCCATTGACATCACATGGGTACCCATTGGCCTCACACGGGTATCCATTCCCCTCACACTGGTATCCATAGACCTCACACTAGTATCCATTGGCCTCATACGGGTATCCATTGGCCTCACACGGGTAGCCTTTGGCCTCACACTAGTATCCATTGGCCTCACACTGGTATCCATTGGCCTCACACTGGTACCCATTGGCCTCACATAGTGACAGAAGCTGCTGCTGCTATTTCTCAGGTCCTTCAGGATAACACACCCAAACAGCACGAGCCACCAGCCCATGGCTACCCATGTCTGTATGAATGCCCATGCCATGATTGAGGGTGGCACCGTCTGTTCCCTTGCTGAGTACAAGGGCTATTGAGGCCAGTCATCTCCAGATATCGCTGCAGGAGTTCCTCATAGACCCAACCATCTCCAGCTGCTCCATCGGTCATAGAGACCGAGTCTGTGTTGGAATGTAATCTCGGTGACAGAAGATATCACAACTACAGTGCCTTAGGGCACAGACAGCTCCCTACAAGATCCACATGCATACGATGTAAATAAATAAATAATGTTTGAAGAAATAACTTGAGCTTAGTCATCTACTTATCTGAACTGGCAAACCTGCAGCAAAATACCAATGACCTTCTCTCCATCATACAGTCAGAAGTGGGGACGATTTTACAATGTTCAGCATCATTCTTGATTTCTCAGATACTGAAGCAGTTTATGTTCAAGTGCAACAAGATCTGGACAATGTCGAGGCCTGGGCTGACAAGGGGAAAATAACATTTGGGACACATGTGTGGCCTACCAATGACCATCTCCAACACGAGGGAATGTAATCACCATTGCTTGACAGTTAATGGTCATTCCTGAACACCTCACCATCAATATTCTGGGGGTTACCATGGACCAGAAACTCAACTGGATTCACCACATAAGCACAGCGGCTACAAGAGCAGGCCAGAGGCTGGGAATACTGCAGCGAGTAACCCACCTCCTGACTCCACAGAATCTGTCCACCATCTACAAGGCACAAGTTAGGAGTGTGATGGAATACTCCCCTCTTGCCTGGATGGGTGCAGGACAAAGCAGCCGCTTGATTGGCCTTACATCCACAAAGATCCACTCCTTCCCCACCGACACTCAGTAGCAGCAGTGTGTACCATTGATGAGGTGCAGTGCAGGAATTCACCCAGGTCTACCTGACCGCACACAACATTTGATTGCAAGAGGTCAAAGAGAGGCTGCTCAGTAGAATGATGGGCTCTGATACTTGGCTCCTGGTGACCCGTTGGCCTTAAATTCTGGGAGTGTACACCGTATGAATGTCATTCAATGTAAAATCTAGAGGACGGATTCCCAAGCTCGAACATCAAGAACTCACTTCCGTGAAGTATTCCTGTTCTGTTTTTGTGAAGATGAAGTAATGCCCGTTTGTTACAAAAATACCGCGATGATTAATCTACAAACATGATATTTACCGTGTTCTCACTGACCACTCAGTTTTGTGCCTCACCTTCCATATGATTTCTCCTGGTGCTACCAGGAGTCAGCGTCGCTCAGATTCCCGATCCTGACAGTGACAGCAGCTGAACCAGGGCAACTGTGGGACAAGAGGGCAGCCCCTTGAGATATCCTCTCCCCTTCCCTGTTCCTCTCCCCTTCCCTGTTCCTCTCCCCTTCCCTGTTCCTCATATCCCTTCCCTGTTCCTCTCCCCTTCCCTATTCCTCTCCCCTTCCCTGTTCCTCATATCCCTTCCCTGTTCCTCTCCCCTTCCCTGTTCCTCTCCCCTTCCCTGTTCCTCATATCCCTTCCCTGTTCCTCTTCCCTTCCCTGTTCCTCTCCCCTTCCCTGTTCCTCTCCCCTTCCCTGTTCCTCATATCCCTTCCCTGTTCCTCTTCCCTTCCCTGTTCCTCTCCCCTTCCCTGTTCCTCACATCCCGTCCCTGTTCCTCTCCCCTTCCCTGTTCCTCACACCCCTTCCCATTACTCATGCACCTTCCCTGTTCCTCACATCCCTTCCTTGTTTCTCCACCCCTTCCCTGTTCTTCACACCCCTTCCAATTACTCACACCCCACCCAGTTATGCACCCCTCCTTTGTTCCTCAATCCCCTCCCCATTACTCACGTCCCTCCTTGTTACTCATTGCCTTCACACTGACCCACCTCCCTCTCATTCTAACTCACTCCCACCTCACTTTCACCCTCACTCACCTCGCTGTCACTATTAACTCTGCAGCTAAGTCTCGCACTCAATGTCTCCCATTCCCCTCGTCCTCACTATCTCATTTATCGAGAAACTAGGGGCTGGATTGGGCCATTCAACCCTTCGAGCCTGTTGTACCATTCGATGAGATCACGGCAGATCCTTTATCTCAATGCCATATTTCTGCTTTAAAAAATCGAAATTGCTGGAAAAGCTCAGTAGGTCTGGCAGGTCTCAGAACTGAGGAAGGGTCACCAGACCCGAAATATTAACTTTGATTTTTTTTTCACAGATGCTGCCAGGCCTGCTGAGCTTTTCCAGCAACTTCTGTTTTCCTTCCCGATTTATAGCATGTGCGGTTCTTTCAGTCCATATTTCTGCTTTCTCCCCATGTTCGTTGGTATCTTTAAAATCAAAAAATGTATCGATCTCTTGAAGATATTCAGTGCTTTGGCCTCCACAGCTTTCTGTGACAGAGAATTCTACAGACTCACCACTCTCTGAGTGTAGATGTCCCACCAACACTGGGACTATCTATCGCGAGTCATACTGCCCAGTGTCCCTTTACAACCCATGCCCCCACCCCCTCCCCACATATAGCCATTGGCCCTGTTTGCCATCCATCAATCATGTGCCTTTGAACATGTCTCTCGTCCACTCTGTTGCCCATACCCACTCTTGTGCCAACTCTGCCACTTTCTCAAAGTCCCCCCCCCCAACACACATACTGGAGGGGTGGGATACTTCAGTCCTTTGAGCACAGCGCTGTGCTGAGCCAGCCATGTGGTACTTTCTCACCGCACGCATCCTTAGGCAGCCAGGTCCCTGTAAATTTTGCCAACGTCGGGCCTTTGCTGCGTTGGGGAGATCGGGGCGGTATTTAGATGCCGGGACTGGTGACTGGGGTATAATGGTTTTCCCCAAAATCACTGTGGGGGCGTAGGGGCGTTTGTACGGGCAGGAGAATGGTGGGTGGGAACCGCAACCTGCGCCTACCGACTAAATACAGGCTCCTGGACGGCCAATTGAGACCATTAGGTAGGGACCTAATACCCATTGCAGTGGCACAGCCTTTCCCTGTGGGTATTTACCCGGACTCCCCATGTGGGCAACATGAAACCCTGAGGAAGTGCTCATGGGGTGGAGAATGTCCTTCACTCAATGGCATTGAATGCCTGATGGAGGAACGTGCTACTGGGAAGTGGGCAAGGGCGATGAGAGCCATAAGGTGTAGGAGCAGAATTAGACCATTCAGCCTGTCGAGTGTGCTCTACCATCTGATCATGGCTGATATGTTTCTCAAGCCCATTCTCCTGCCTTCTCCCTGTGATCTTTGATCCCCTTACGGGCCTCCACATCTCTCTGCGGCAATGAGTTCCACAGTGTCACCACCTTCTGGCTGCAGAAATTCCTCTTCATTTCAGTTTTAAAGGGTCACCTGTTCACCCTGAGCCTGTGCCCTCTGTTCTTAGTCCCTCCTACTCATGGAAGCATCTTCTCCACGTCCACTCTATCTAGGCCTCAGATTAATCTGTCAGTTTCAATCAGATGCCCCTCATTCTCCTAAACTCCATCGAGTACAAACCCAGAACCCTCAACTGCTCCTCATACCAGCCCTTCCCCACCCATCCCTCGGTACCACACCCAGACTTGACTCACCTTCCTCCCAGCATTCACCTCCGGCCCGGGTCCCCACTTCTGAAGAAGGGTCCAGACCCGAAACGTCAGCTTTCCTGCTCCTCTGATGCTGCCTGGCCTGCTGTGTTCATCCAGTTCTACATCTTGTTATCGCAGCAATGCCAGGCCTCAGGTTAGTGCAATACCGGGAGTGGCCACCAGTTGCCAGATGGTGCTGTTGAGCAGCAACAAGTGGCCAACCTCAGAGTCCACAGGAGGACAAGACTCCACCCTCAACTCCCATTGGTCAACTCCTCCGTTACATTCCACACGCACACTTACTGGAAGTGGGAGTAGGCCATTCAGCCCTTTGAACCTGCCCCACCATCTAACATGACCATGGCTGACCCTATACTGGTCTCAACTCTGCCCTCCTGCTGGCTCCGCATAGCCCTTTATCTTATTTTTCATCAGAAACATTATCTCTTTCTTTCTTGAGCCTGTTGATTGATGCTGCCTCCACTGCGCTCTGGGGCAGCGACTTCCACAGATTCACACCGTGCTGGGAGAAGTAGTTCCTCCTCATCTCAGTCACGAACCTACCTGCTCTCACTCTGTACCGATGGCCTCTTGCTCAATGCCTGGGAGTGCACTTACAGAGGGGGCAGGATATTGTGTAGGACCAAACCTAATTTATTTATTGTTGGGATTACACCCCGGAATAGGTGTTGAGGGAGTTCAAAGCCCACAGCGTGCACTGGCTAGATTCAAGCAGCTGTTCAATAAAGTCAACTGAACCAGATTTCACATTGAAGAGAACATTTACTTATGTGACCTCTTGACCAATTGTTTTACAGAAGTGTACAAGAAATTTACAGGCACCAGGAGGTGTGCATTGGAAATCAAATTCTGATTCTGTAGACTGTCCTCCTCCACCACCCCCCCACGCTCCCTCCCCGATAGATTAACACAGGGCTAGCAGGGTTTTTTCACTCCATTCAGTCTGTGTAAAATCAATCCTGTCAAAACACTGGCTGTTAATTTCAATGGCCACCCTCCTTCTTGGGCGTTTCTTGAAGGGCCACTCGGTCTGTCCAATCTCCTGCTTTCTCACTGGTGAGCAGGAAGAAGCGAGGCTTATTGTGTATGGGATGTCACCCACGATCACTAGAGGAGAGGCAATGAGGGGTCTTGGGGTGGGTGGGGGGTGTTGGTGGTAGGAGACAGGTTTGTGCTTTTGGATTTTTAATCAGGTCAAATGTTAGGAGCACCGATTGATCAGGCCATTTGGCCCACATTTCTTTTTCTCCTAGCTCTTTAAGTCTTTGTCCCACTTGTTTGATCAGAGCAGGGCTTATGCACTTAATGTTAGGGTCCTGGGGAGTGCTGGTGAACAAAAAGACCTTGGGGTGAAGGTTCATTGTTCCTTGAAAATGGAGTCACAGGTAGACAGGATGGTGAAGGAGGCATTTGGCACGCTTGCCTTTATTGGTCAGTGCATTGAGTATAGGAGTTGGGAGGTCATGTTGCTGCTGTACAGGACATTGGTTATGTTACTTTTGGAATATTACATGCAATTCTGATCCCTCTGCCGTAGGGAGGATGTTGTGAGACTTGAAAGGGTTCAGAAAAGATTTACAAGGATGTTGCCAGGGTCGGAGGGTTTGAACAACAGGGAGAGGCTGAATAGATTGGGGCAATTTTCCCTGAGGCTGAGGGGCAACCTTATAGAGGTTTATAACATCATGAGGGGCATGGATAGGGTAAATAGCGAGGATCTTTTCCCCAGGGTGGGGGGGGTCCAAAGTTGAGGGGCATAGCTTTAATGTGTAAAGGGCAGGATTTTAAAGGTGTCTGGGGGGCAACTTTTTCACACAGAGGGTGGTGTGTGTACGGAATGAGCTGCCAGGGGAAGTGGTGGAGGGCGGTACAGTGACAACATTTAAAAGGCTTCTGGATGAGTACATGATATAGAGGGGTATGGGCCAAATGCTGACAAACCGGGCTAGATTAATTTAGGATCTATGGTCAGCATGGACAAGTTGAGCCAAAAGGTCCGTTCCCGTGTCGGCTGAGTCTATGTCCTTTTTGAAAAGTTTGGTTCAGTCTGGAACACCTGCTGTGTTGGGCTGTGCCTTCCAGATCACACAACCTGCTGTGTGTCAAAGTCCCTTCCCCTCCTCCACCATCTCCTCTCTGCCACCCCCCCACCCAAAACCCACCCCCAGGACTTTTTGCTGATTTGTTTCAGACCTGGTAATGCCCTGGTTTCTGAGCTTCCAGCTGTCGGGAGACTTCACTCCTTCTTCCCGACTGGGAACGCCTGCTAGAAGTATCCCATGCTCTGAAGGGAGAATGGCCTCAGCCTCTCTACATGACAGACTGTATGAAGGACACAGGAGACCGAGACAGCATATGCCGAGATGTATAAAACTATGAAGGTGTGCCTAGGGTAGACAGGAAGGATCAATCATTGGTGGTGGGCGTAGATTAAAGGGAAGGGGCAGGAGGTTTAGAGGGGGATGTGAGGAAACCCTGTTTCAGCCAGAGGGTGGTGGGAATGTGGGACTCGCTGCCTGTGGGGGGGTGGGAGAGGCAGAAACCATCAGCACGTTGAAGTATTTAGATGTGCAGTGGCAATGCCACGTCATTAAAGGTCATGTGCTGGGAACTGGGACTAGAATAGTTAGGCGGTTGTTTTTGACTGGCACAGACTCGATGGGCCGAAGGATCTTCCTCTGTGATCTTTGTCTGTGGATCTCTGTGATTTTATGACAGAAGCCCCTTATATTGAGAAAGGGAGAGGGGCTGGGGTGTAGATGGAGGGATGGATCTTGTTGGAGGAGGACTGGAAGGAGCAGCACTCGGAATGTCGAGGCTCAGGCACCATCGATAAAGCCTGGAAAGTCTGAGCTGGTTGGGCGGGTTGGACACATCCCTGGAGGTGCCATCACATGACCGTGTGCCCCCCAAAGCCCCATGCCCCTTGTCGTTTGCCCCCATCACTGTGCCACACAGCCAATGACGCGGTGATTAGATACCAGTTTGGAATAAAATCCTTCTGACACACACTTTTCCTCCTCAACTATTTCCTGCATTGAGCAGATTTTGTTCTCAGTAAGTGCCAGAGATGGGTCTTTCATTATGGTGGTGGCCCTGGGAGTGGGCATTGAGTGACCCCGGTGGAGAGTGCAGAGAAAGGGGGAGACGGATGGCTCAATCAAAGGGTGCAGGGAATGGGAAGCAGTGGATCCCTCTGTGTGGCAGAAAGGGACCCTGGGTCCAAAGGATGCGTGTGGCCCCCTCAGCTCGTGTTCTCAGCGACACACCCTCAGTCAAGAAGATGAGGCATTTCTCCTCATCTCAGTACTGATAGCACACCCGCCCCCGCGGAGGTTGGGGAGGGCGGTGGGGAGATGTGACCAAACCAGGGGTTGGCCGCAAGCCTGAGAGGATGTGACGTCGACAATGAGCTTCCTCTACCCTGCCCGCCAGGGGCTGCCCGGTACGCAGGAACAACCTCACAATCGTGGGTTGAAGTGAGGGTGTACCACCTGGATGCCAGGCTTGATTCCCATTGCCCCTTGATTCCCATTGCCCCTTGATTCCATTGCCCCTTGATTCCCATTGCCCCATTGCAGATGTTCATCTGCACATCTAAGAGATGAGAGATCTCATGCGGCACAGTGAGCCCAGAGACCCGGTCAACTCACTTGGCACCCAGAATGCTTTGGGCTGGTGTGAGGTGGGGGGTTGGAAATTGGGAACAGGATGGGGAACCCTGCATGCTACCAACCCAACCCTCTGCACACACTGGGCACCACCGCGGTGCAGAAAGCCCTCGGTGCCCCTTCGAGTGGAGAAAGAATGAGGACTATCCTAAATGTCGGCTCCCATGGCAACGGGGCATTGACAAACAGAGATAGTGTCTCATTAATCCCCACCGTCCTGCTGCTGCCTTCGTGTTAAGAACATATGATCATCTGTGTTCCTGTACAAACAGTTGGGTGATTTCTACCATCTAGAGTTTCACGAATAGCCAACATTGTGTTGAAACGAGTTACAGGCTTTTAGTCCGATAAAAATATACATTACACATTTATCTATTCTTTTTGCTGTGTGCTGTCAAAGGCCACCACAAAAAAAAGGTTGTCAGGAGAATCTGTGTTTGGTGTGAATGAGGGCCCCCCGGCAATGCCAGGCCTAGTTTGGGAATGGGCCACCCAACAGCTCACTATCAGTGCTGGGGTCTTCCACCTCAATCAGGGACTGTCCGAGTGCTACCACAGCTCGATGCCACGTCCACGCAGCTGGGCACAGGAGGGCATAGTCTGTGGCTGGTGGTCCCTGGACAACGGGAGGAACAGAAAGGGGCTCAGGCCGTCCCCGCAATAACAACCAAAAGAGAATCCCCTTGTCCTCGCATACCACCCCACCAACCTCCGGATCCTCTGAAACGTCTGCCATCTACAATCCGACCCCACCACCCAAGACATTTTTCCCTCCCCACCCTTATCTGCTTTCCAGAGGGATCACTCTCTCCGTGACTCCCTTGTTCGCTCCACACTCCCCTCCAACCCCACCACACCCGTCACTTTCCCCTGCAACTGCAGGAAGTGCTACACTTGCCCCCACACCTCCTCCCTCACCCCTATCCCAGGCCCCAAGAAGACTTTCCCCACATCAAGCAGATGTTCACCTGAACATCTGCCAATGTGGTATTCTGCATCCTCTGTACCCGTTGTGGCTTCCTCTACATTGGGGAAACCAAGCGGAGGCTTGGGGACCGCTCTGCAGAACACCTCCGCTCGGTTCACAATAAACAACTGCACCTCCCAGTCGCAAACCATTTCCACTCCCCCTCCCATTCCTCAGACGACATGTCCACCCTGGGCCTCCTGCAGTGCCACAATGATGCCACCCGAAGGTTGCAGGAACAGCAACTCATATTCCGCTTGGGAACCCTGCAGCCTAATGGTATCAATGTGGTCTTCACCAGCTTCAAAATCTCACATCCCCCCACCGCAACCCAAAACCAGCCCAGCTCGTCCCCACCTCCCTAACCTGTTCTTCCTCTCACCTATCCCCACCTCCCACCTCAAGCCACACCTCCATTTCCTACCTACTAACCTCATCCCACCCCCTTGACTTGTCCACCCTCCCCCGGACTGACCTATCCCCTCCCTACCTCCCCACCTACGCTCACTTCTACTGGCTACATCCCCGCCCCTTTAACTTGTCTGTCTCCTCTCCACCTATCTTCTCCTCTATCCATCTTCGAGCCGCCTCCCCCTCTCTCTCTGTTTATTTCAGAACGCCCTTCCCCTCCCCCATTTCTGAAGAAGGGTCTAGGCCCGAAACGTCAGCCTTTCCTGCTCCTATGATGCTGCTTGGCCTGCTGTGTTCATCCAGCTCCACACCTTGTTACCTCAGGGGCTCAGGTCTGAATGGTTAGAGTGACAACTGCACAGCCTGGAAATCATGGAGACATGATACTCAGGCACTGTGTAAGGTCAGGAGAGGCTTTCTCTGTACACAGGGAGTGTCTCTGTCTCTGTACACGGGGAGTATCTCTGTCTCACTTTCTCTACATGGGGAGTATCTCTGTCTCTTTCTCTCTCTCTACATGGGGAGTATCTCTGTCTCTTTCTCTCTCTCTACACGGGGGGGGGGTATCTCTGTCTCTTTCTCTCTCTCTCTCTACACGGGGAGTATCTCTGTCTCTTTCTCTCTCTCTACGCGGGGAGTATCTCTGTCTCTTTCTCTCTCTCTACATGGGGAGTATCTCTGTCTCTTTCTCTCTCTCTACACGGGGAGTATCTCTGTCTCTCTCTCTCTCTCTCTACATGGGAAGTATCTCTGTCTCTTTCTCTCTCTCTACATGGGGAGTATCTCAGTCTCTTTCTCTCTCTCTACACGGGGAGTATCTCTGTCTCTCTCTCTCTCTCTCTCTCTACATGGGGAGTATCTCTGTCTCTTTCTCTCTCTCTACGCGGGGAGTATCTCAGTCTCTTTCTCTCTCTCTACACGGGGAGTATCTCTGTCTCTCTCTCTCTCTCTCTCTCTCTCTCTCTACATGGGGAGTATCTCTGTCTCTCTCTCTCTCTCTACATGGGGAGTATCTCTGTCTCTCTCGCTCTGCATGGGGAATATCTCTGTATCTACCTCCCTTGACATTGGGAGTGTTTCAGTCTCTCTCCACACGGGGAGTGTCTCTTTCTCCACATGCACTGATGAGTGTGGGAGTGATCTGGCTTTGTACCTGTATTTTTTTTATGAATTTTGAAATAATTTTCGGAGAGGATTCTGAAGGAGTTTGCCTCCTGCAGGGTGCAGTGTTCCCAGAGAAGGCTGTGTTGTTCACATCAAATCAGGGATTGGGAGAATTAGATTTACTTTGTGATGCGTTGAGGAGGAATGATAAACACCAAACCTTCGAATTGGGGAGCTGAAGGGCTGGATGAGCGTTTCCAGAAATGATGCTGCGATTTAGATGTGCCCTGGTCTACAGGAGCTGGGACGTTCGGTAAACTCTCGCTTCAGGACATTCAGCCCAACTGGTCCATGCTGGTGTGTATGGTCTACTCGAGCTGACTGCTATCCCAGTCTGCCAACATACTTTCAAATCCTGCCCCTTCCTGTGTTAATCCCAGTCTCTGATGGTAATCACCTCCCAGCCCACATTCTCAGGACTCAACATTGGGCTCACGTTCTGGATTTATTTTTGGTCCAAACTGTTCTTGATCTAAAAGAACAAAAATAAGTTCCATAACAAAAATGGCCAGAGAGATGGACAATACCATAACATTAACAGAGCAGCGAGTCAGGACTTGTGAGATAAGATCCTATTTTCTACTGGATGGTCAAAACAGGAGCAGGAGGAGGCCATTCAGCTCTCTGAGCCTGCTCCCCCATTCAATACCATCATGGCCGATCATCCAACTCAGTCCCCTGTTCCTGCTTTCTCCCCCCACACCCTTTGACCCCTTTAGCCCTAAGAACTGGATCTAACTCCTTCTTGAAAACTTTCAATA
>NC_081391.1:7168677-7201177 GCF_030684315.1 Stegostoma tigrinum
GAATACAGACCGAGTCAAACCAGTCTCTCCTCACCGCACTAGACAGTAGGAGGTGCAGATGCTGGAGAATCTGAGATAACAAGGTGTGGAGCTGGATGAACACAGCAGGCCAAGCAGCATCAGAGGAGCAGGAAGGTTGACGTTTCGGGCCTAGACCCTTCCTCAGAAAAATGAAAGGAAACTTACAATGGGCACAAAAGACAACAGGAAGGCAGGAGAGTGAAAGCGCGGGCTCGTGCCCTCCCCTCGTTCCTACGCTGCTGCAGCCAGAGGAACCATGACCCTGTGCGCGCTGTGATTATTATGGGCTGGTGGATGAGGGCACGAGCCCCGTGGTTACTCACCTACAGCCTGGAGAGTGGCATACTTGTTGAAGTCTTGGCCTGGTGACGGTGCTGAGGCCAGTCGCTGCAGGATGTTGTTGTGGGGGTGGGGTGGTCCCATCTGGGAGATGGTCCGTGATGGACCCGGCGTGTTATTCAGGTGAGGCTGCTCTGTGGGGGGAGAAGGCGAGACATTGAGCATCTTTGGAGTAAAACTTTGGCACTGACTCCAACTCAAAGGCCAACTCACACGGAGCATCGGCTTTGGAACATCCCAACGGAACCAGGAGGCTGCTGGTTCAATCCCTGGCACTGATTGAGTTGGCCCCAAACACTGAACCTTCATGTCCCTGATTTGGCCAAGGACACAATGAGCTGGTCTCCTCTAGGCTTTTACTGTCTGCTTTTGGCCAGAATTCCAAAAATTCTACCCTCTGTCATCGTGACATCACCTTTGAACTTTAACCTCCTTGCCCTAACTGGCAGCCCTGTCACCTTTGCTGACTGACACACGGCATCTCCCGGTCGAACAGCATGCAATCAGAAACAGTCTATACCCACCAGAAAGGAAAAAAATCCAACTCACACACAAAACAAAATCTCAGGAAGCGAAAGACCACATAGAATTGAAACAAAAAGGTTATAAAAACACAAAATAAAAGGACAGATCCCTTAGAATGGGATAAATATAAAGAGCAGCAAAGGGTGACAAAGCAGTTTATCATGAAAGGAAACTTACAACGGACAAAAAAGACAAAAAGAAGAGATTTTGTTGTTATCTAAAGGGAAAAGGGCTGGTTAAAAGTATGTAAGATAATGGGAACTGCACATGGTGGAGAATCCGAGATAACAAGGTGTGGAGCTGGATGAACACAGCAGGCCAAGCAGCATTTTAGGAGCACGAAAGCTGACGTTTCGGGCCTAGGCCCTCCATCAGCCCGTAACGTCAGCTTCTGTGCTCCTGAGATGCTGCTTGGCCTGCTGTGTTCATCCAGCCCCACACTTTGTTATCTCGGTTAAGAGTATGAATGGCCCACTGGAAGCTCCAACTGGGGATGTTGCCAATGCCCATGGGGATCTTAGGGTTCAAGTCCACATCTCCCTGTAACGGGCCACACAAATAGATAGGTGGGTGAAGAAGGCATATGGCATGCTTGCTTTTATTGGTCGGGACACTGAGCACAAGAGTCAGGATGCCATGTTGCAGCTTTATAAGACTCTGGTTAGGCCACATGGAGAGTCTTGCATTCAGTTCTGGTGACCACATTACAGGAAGGATGTGGAGGTTTTGGAGAGGGTGCAGAAGAGGTCGACCAGGGTGCTGCCTGGATCACAGGGTGTGAACTATAAGGAGAGGCTGGGGGAGGGGGGGAGACTTGATAGAATTCTATAAAATGATGGGCTGCATAGATGAGGGTTGACTGTCAGAATATTTCTCCCAGAGTTGAAATGTCTAATACTGCGGGGTGGGGGGGACATGCATTTTGGGTGAGAGAAAGGAGAGTTCAAAGGAGATGAGAGGGGCAAGTTTTTGACACAGAGAGTGGTAGGAATCTGGGATGTACTGCTGCTGGGTGGTGCTGGAGGCAAATACAATCGGGGTGTTTAAGGGGCTTTTAGATAAACACGTGAGTACGCAAGAAACAGGGCAGGCAGAAAAGATTGGTTTAATGTGGTGTCAAGTTCAGCACAACATTGTGGGCCGAAGGGCCTGTTCCTGTGCTGTACAGATGTTCCATGGAGAAATGATTACTTTGCTTCAATATTCACAGTAAAAACGGAGGATAGCTCTCCAGAAGTCCCAGAGAAAATATCAGAGCATCGGGGCAGTCCCGAAGTAAAATTAAAGTAAATCATTAATAATGAAGAAATCAATGGAGCTAAAGTGGAAAAAATATCTCGAGGAGCTGATGGTTTCCATCCATAGGGTTAGTGGAGGTAGGAGGACTATTGCTGATGCCCTACCCATAATCTTCCGGTGTTCCCCGGATTCAGGAGCTGTACCTTGGGATTGGGAATTTGCTCGTGTCGCTCTGCGCTTTAAGCAGGGTGACGGAGACAAACCAGAGATTTACACGCTGGTTAACCCGACATCTTTGGTGGGGAAATTGTTGGGATAGAATAACTTGTTCATCTCAAAAAACTTCAGTTAATCAGGGAGAGCCAGCAAGGATTCAGGAAGTGTAGGTCATCCCTGAGAAACCTCATGGAGATTTTTACACACAAACATAAAAAATAGGAACATGAGTAGGAGTAGACCATTTGGTCCCCTGGAGCCTGAAGAACATGGCTGATCTTCTCATGGACTCAGCTCCGCTTACCCACCCTCTCACCATAAGCCTTAATCACTTTACTATTCAAAAATCTATCTAGTTTTGTCTTAAAAACATTCAAAGATGTACAGGATAGGTGGGTTGGCCCTGGGAAATGCAGCGTTACAGGGGAAGGAATGCGGTTGGGATGCTCTTCATGGCTTGCTTCCGCAATGTAGGGGTTCTGTGAAATGGTGGTCAATGCGAATTTGATTGTTAAATTTAAACCAGGGATGGATATGTGTTTGTTAAGCGAGGGCATCAAGGAGGCATGTGTTCCAGGCGGGCATGTATAGAGTTAGGCCACAGATCAGCCATGATCATATGGAACGGCAGAACAGCCTCCAGGGGCTGAATGGCATACTGCTGCTCATCATTTCTACATTCCTATCCTAATTTTAAAGTTCTCATTGAAGTTTTCCAATCCATCCCGCTCCCAGGCTCAGTAACGTAAGCGAGGAGTCGTGGGCTATTAAAGGTCACAGGCCATTTCTCTCTCTAGAGGCAGAGAAAGAGAGAGAAAAACAGTTGGGTTAGGTACAGCTGGTAAACGCAGGGCTGGGGTGGGCTGGCGTGATCTACCATGGTACCACACCATGGTCACCTGGTCACTTAGGCTAACCAACCCCATCCTCCCAGTCTCTGAACCCCACAATCCTCCGAGATGTCTCAGCCCTCCTGATGCTGCCCATCACCTCATGACCATCACTGCAACACAAGAGGCTTCACTCTATTCGGCTTTGCTATGTAGTGACACTGGAGGCACATTTGCAACATGGCTACCCGGAGAGAAAACACTGCGCAGAAAAGGAGAAGCTGGCTCGTTCGTCCTTTTCTCTGTAAAGATCCGGAAAGTTCCATTGGGTGGGTGTGGGGATGAGGTGAATGTTATCATTGAAATATCTGTCACGCTAGAAAGCCATTCGGCCCATCATGTCAACACCGGCCTAACCCAGTTCAGTCACTGGATCCAAGTCATTTTGGAATGTTGTGAGCATTTCTGCTTCCACCGAGCACAGCCTGAACAGCCTCGGAGAGAACAAGTTTCTTCCCAAATCCTCTTGTTCTAAATCCATTACCTCCCCAGCCCTCAACCAAGTGGAAAGGAGTGGAACTGCCTACTCTAAGTGGAGGGAAGCTGGATGAATGGGACAGAGGTACGTTACCATTCACTCAGGGAGCTCAGCTAGCTGTGGGGATGAGTGTTCTTTGCTGGATGTTGGCGCATAGAGCCATGGATAATGGCTGCGGTGGTCTTCCCTTCCCCAGACTGATCAGGAATCTCACAAGGACTGCTGCTGCCTGCTAGTGGTGTGTTTTGGAAGTGCCTGGAGGGGGGAGGGGCAATCTCCCAACTTGGTGGCCACACCATCAATTAAAGCATCAAAGTGGAACTCAAACCCGGGGCTTCTGTCTCAGAGGCAGGAACAGCACCATTGCCGATATGCATGAGGGAGAAAGCAATCAAATAGGGCAGGTTGAAGGGCAGCAGATGGAGACTCGTGTTGGCTGTGAACAGCAGCAAGGACCAGATGGAGTGAATGGTCTGTCCCCCATTTCAGAAACTGTGCCCCATCCTCCACTTTCATCTTTCACTCCCTCAACCACTGACGTCTACAATCTTCTGTCTACTATCTACTTTCTACTGTCTACTATCTACTGTCTACTGTCTTCTGTCTACAATCTACTGTCCACTGTCTACAATCTACTGTCTACTGTCTACTAGCTACTATCTACTAACTACTATCTGTCTACTGTCTTCTATCTACTGTCTACTATCTACTGTCTACTATCTACTATCTACTGTCTTCTGTCTACAATCTAATGTCCACTGTCTACAATCTACTATCTACTATCTACTAACTACTATCTGTCCACTGTCTTCTATCTACTGTCTACTATCTACTGTCTACTGTCTAATGTCTACTGTCTACTATCTACTGTCCACTGCATACTGTGTACTGTTTATTGTTTACTGTCTACTGTCTACTGTCCACTGTCTACAATCTACCGTCCACTGTCTACTATCTACTGTCTACCGTCCACTGTCTACTATCTACTATCCACTGTCTACTATCTACAGCCTACTGTCTACTATCCACTGTCTACGATCTACAGTCTACTGTCTACTTTCTACTATTTAGTATCTACTGTCTACTGCCTACTATCTGATGTCTACTGTCTACTATTTACTGTCTACTATCTACTGTCCACTATCCGATGTCTACTATCTACTATCTACTGTTTACTATCAACTATCTACTGTTATCTACTGTCTACTATTTACTGTCTACTGTCTGCTGTCTACTCTCTACTATCTGATGTCTACTATCTAATGTCTACTATCTAATATTTACTATCTACTGTCTACTATCTGATGTCTACTGTCTACTATCTACTAGCTACTGCCAACTGCCTACTGTCTACTATCTGATATCTAGTATCTACTATCTGATGTCTAATTTCACTGTAGAAACTCAACAAAGATCCTCAGACCAACACCTTCCAAACCCTCAACCATTTCCATCTAGAAGGACAAGGGCAGCAGATACATGGAACACTACCCCCTACAAATTCCCCTCCAACCCACTCACCCTCCTGACTTGGACATTTATCACTCTTCCTTTACTGTTGTTAGCTCAAAATCCTGGAATTCCCTTCCTAATGGCATTGTGGGTCACCCTACAGCAGGCAGCTCAGGCCGCTCAAGAAGGCAGCTCACCCCAACCTTCTTAAGGGGGCAACTAGGGACAGAAGCAATGGCCGCATTCTGAAAACAAGCAAGCCAATGTTTATGGTGTATTTGATGGTCTCAGAAAAGGAGCTGCAATTCGTGTGGAGCTAATCTGTAGAAAAGTGAAGGGTTAAGCATAAGTGTGTATGAATGTGTTTATTTATAGGGAGCTAACAGAGCCATCGAAAAGAGCTCAAGGCAGAGCTGGGTGAAGCAGAGAGAGAGAGAAACATGCATCTGCATTAAGGCCTTATCCAATGTGTCAGCTCCAATCCAATTACAGATGCACACCACCTTTCATTGGGAAATGCATCAGTTCAGCTGCACAGGCCAGCAGCAGTCAGTAGGAGATTTTGTTGTAACTTCTGTTAAATTGCTGGCCCTGACAATTGTGACGTTGACTATCTCTCGTTGGTGTTAACTTCCCTTGGGGCTCAGTAACCCACTTTCCAGGCAGCGCCCAGCACGCCTCAGTTCAGAGACTTGGCTCGGCTCAGAGCCTCCGAACACCCCTGAATACCACTCTCCCCTCGAGCTCTGTCAGCACCGGCACACCGTTCGGGGAGTGAGGTTCGTGAAGAGGCCATGGCTCATCAGAGCAGAGGCAGCAGCAGCTCAGAGACTGGCATGTGCCAGTCAACTTCAGTCTGCATTGATCCCAAGCCCAGAATAGGTAAAGTCACTGCCCACCCCATATCGGACCCCCATGTCAGACCCTCTGCCCACTCCAAATCAGACCCCCATATCGGACCCGTTGCCCACCCCATATCAGACCACCATGTCAGACCTGCTGCCCACTCCATATCAGACACCCATATCGGACCCGCTGCCCACCCCATATCAGACCCCCATATCGGACCCGCTGCCCACCCCATATTGGGCCCCCAGATCAGACCCGCTGCCCACCCCATATCGGACATCCATATCGGACCCGCTGCCCACCCCATATCAGACACCCATATCGGACCTGCTGCCCACCCCATATCAGACCCGCTGCCCACCCCATATCGGACCCCCAAATCAGACCAGCTGCCCATCCCATATCGGACCCCCAAATCAGACACGCTGCCCATCCCATATCGGACCCCCAGATCAGACCCGCTGCCCACTCCAAATCAGACCCCCATATCGGACCCGTTGCCCACCCCATATCAGACCCCCATGTCAGACCTGCTGCCCACTCCATATCAGACACCCATATCGGACCCGTTGCCCACCCCATATCGGACCCCCGTATTGGACCTGCTGCCCACCCCATATTGGACCCCCATACCAGACCCGCTGCCCACCCCATATCGGACCCCCGTATCAGACCCGCTGCCCACCCCATATCGGACATCCATATCGGACCCGCTGCCCACCCCATATCAGACACCCATATCAGACCTGCTGCCCACCCCACATCAGACCCGCTGCCCACCCCATATTGGACCCCCAAATCAGACCAGCTGCCCATCCCATATCGGACCCCCAAATCAGACCCGCTGCCCATCCCATATCGGACCCCCAGATCAGACCCGCTGCCCACCCCTTATCGGACCCCCACATCAGACCCGCTGCCAACCCTATATCAGAACCCCATATCGAACCTGCTGCCCACCCCATATCGGACCCTCATATCAGACCCGCGGTCCACCCCATATTGGGCCCCCAGATCAGACCCGCTGCCCACCCCATATCAGACCCCCATGTCAGACCTGCTGCCCACTCCATATCAGACACCCATATCGGACCCGCTGCCCACCCCATATCAGACCCCCATATCGGACCCGCTGCCCACCCCATATTGGGCCGCCAGATCAGACCCGCTGCCCACCCCATATCAGACCCCCATATCAGACCCGCTGCCCACCCCATATCGGACCCCCGTATTGGACCTGCTGCCCACCCCATATTGGACCCCATACTAGACCCGCTGCCCACCCCATATCGGACCCCTGTATCAGACCCGCTGCCCACCCCATATCGGACATCCATATCGGACCCGCTGCCCATCCCATATCAGACACCCATATCGGACCCGCTGCCCACCCCATATCAGACCCCCTGCCCACTCCATATCGGACCCCCAAATCAGACCAGCTGCCCATCCCATATCGGACCCCCAAATCAGACCCGCTGCCCATCCCATATCAGACCCCCAGATCAGACCCGCTGCCCACCCCTTATCGGACCCCCAGATCAGACCCGCTGCCCACCCCATATCAGACCCCCGTATCAGGCCCGCTGCCCACCCCATATCAGAACCCCATATCGAACCTACTGCCCACCCCATATCGGACCCTCATATCAGACCTGCTGCCCACTCCATATCAGACAGCCATATCGGACCCGCTGCCCACCCCATATCAGACCCCCATATCGGACCCGCTGCCCACCCCATATTGGGCCGCCAGATCAGACCCGCTGCCCACCCCATATCAGACCCCCATATCAGACCCGCTGCCCACCCCATATCGGACCCCCGTATTGGACCTGCTGCCCACCCCATATTGGACCCCCATACTAGACCCGCTGCCCACCCCATATCAGACCCCCGTATCAGACCCGCTGCCCACCCCATATCGGACATCCATATCGGACCCGCTGCCCATCCCATATCAGTCACCCATGTCAGACCCGCTGCCCACCCCATATCAGAACCCCATATCGAACCTGCTGCCCACCCCATATCGGACCCTCATATCAGACCCGCTGTCCACCCCATATTGGGCCCCCAGATCAGACCCGCTGCCCACCCCATATCAGACCCCCATGTCAGACCTGCTGCCCACTTCATATCAGACACCCATATCGGACCCGCTGCCCACCCCATATCAGACCCCCATATCGGACCCGCTGCCCACCCCATATCAGACCCCCATGTCAGACCTGCTGCCCACTCCATATCAGACACCCATATCGGACCCGCTGCCCACCCCATATCGGACCTCCATATCGGACCCACTGCCCACCCCATATCAGACCCCCATATCGGACCCGCTGCCCACCCCATATCAGACCCCCATATCGGACCCGCTGCCCACCCCATATCGGACATCCATATCGGACCCGCTGCCCACCCCATATCAGACACCCATATCGGACCCGCTGCCCACCCCATATCAGACCCGCTGCCCACCCCATATCGGACCCCCAAATCAGACCAGCTGCCCATCCCATATCGGACCCCCAAATCAGACCCGCTGCCCATCCCATATCGGACCCCCAGATCAGACCCGCTGCCCACCCCTTATCGGACCCCCAGATCAGACCCGCTGCCCACCCCATATTGGACCCCCAGATCAGACCCGCTGCCCACCTCATATCAGACCCCTAGATCAGACCCGCCTCCCACCCCATATCGGACCCCCATGTCAGACCCGCTGCCCACCCCTTATCGGACCCCCACATCAGACCCGCTGCCCACCCCATATCGGACCCCCGTATTGGACCTGCTGCCCACCCCATATTGGACCCCCATACTAGACCCGCTGCCCACCCCATATCGGACCCCCGTATCAGACCCGCTGCCCACCCCATATCGGACATCCATATCGGACCCGCTGCCCATCCCATATCAGTCACCCATATCAGACCCGCTGCCCACCCCATATCAGAACCCCATATCGAACCTGCTGCCCACCCCATATCGGACCCTCATATCAGACCCGCTGTCCACCCCATATTGGGCCCCCAGATCAGACCCACTGCCCACCCCATATCAGACCCCCATGTCAGACCTGCTGCCCACTTCATATCAGACACCCATATCGGACCCGCTGCCCACCCCATATCAGACCCCCATATCGGACCCGCTGCCCACCCCATATCAGACCCCCATGTCAGACCTGCTGCCCACTCCATATCAGACACCCATATCGGACCCGCTGCCCACCCCATATCGGACCTCCATATCGGACCCACTGCCCACCCCATATCAAACCCCCATATCGGACCCGCTGCCCACCCCATATCAGACCCCCATATCGGACCCGCTGCCCACCCCATATCGGACATCCATATCGGACCCGCTGCCCACCCCATATCAGACACCCATATCGGACCCGCTGCCCACCCCATATCAGACCCGCTGCCCACCCCATATCGGACCCCCAAATCAGACCAGCTGCCCATCCCATATCGGACCCCCAAATCAGACCCGCTGCCCATCCCATATCGGACCCCCAGATCAGACCCGCTGCCCACCCCATATTGGACCCCCAGATCAGACCCGCTGCCCACCTCATATCAGACCCCTAGATCAGACCCGCCTCCCACCCCATATCGGACCCCCATGTCAGACCCGCTGCCCACCCCTTATCGGACCCCCACATCAGACCCGCTGCCCACCCAATATTGGACCCCCAGATCAGACCCGCTGCCCACCCCATATCAGACCCCCGTATCAGGCCCACTGCCCACCCCATATCAGACCCCCATATCGAACCTGCTGCCCACCGCATATCGGACCCTCATATCAGACCCGCTGCCCACCCCATATCAGACCCCCATATCAGACCCGCTGCCCACCCCATATCGGACCCCCATGTCAGACCCGCTGCCCACCCCTTATCGGACCTCCATATCGGACCCGCTGCCCACCCCATATTGGGCCCCCAGATCAGACCCGCTGCCCACCCCATATCAGACCCCCATATCAGGCCCGCTGCCCACCCCATATCGGACCCCCGTATCAGACCCTCTGCCCACCCCATATCAGACCCACTGCCCACATTTCAGACCTACTGCACCTATGTCAGATCCACTGGTCCCAATTCACACCCACTGCTCCCACATCAGACTCATGGCTCACCCCATATCAGACCCATTACCCACCCCATATCAGACCCACTGCCCACCCTGAATTAGACTCACTGCCCCTATATCACACCCATTACCCATCAAACGTCACAAACATTACCAACTCTATTTCAGAGCCATTACCTACCCCATATTGGGGAAACCGGGGCAGGTCTCACACAGTAAATGGTAGTTCCCTGGGCTTGTGATGTCAAACAGAGAGACCTAGGAGTACAGGCACATGGTTCCTTGAAAGTGGTGTCCCAGGTAGACAGGGGGTGAAGAGGCTATTCGGCACACTCGCCTTCATTGGCCAGTGCATTGAGTTTAGGATTTAGAGCGTCATGATGTGGCCGTACAGGACGTTGGTGAGGCCTCTTACACAGTGTATAATTCTGGTTGCCCTGCTGTGGGAAAGATATTTTTAAACCAGTGTACAAATGATTTACAAGGATGTTAAAGAATTATCACAAGCAACTACACTGGCAGGAAAGTGTCTTGTTGGAAGTTTCCAACATTTAGCAGCTCGCTCACACTGGCCTAGGCTCCCCTCACGTTCACTCGTGTCTATCCTGGTGAACATGTCCCATGGTTTTTCGAGATCTCTGATTCTGTCTAGAAACTTGGCTGTTGATGTTGATTGTGTGAATCTGCATGAGTTACTGCCTGTTGCTTTGGGTCCTGTTGCAGTCTCGTAGCCTGCAGTACTCTTCCAACTTTCACTAAGAATACAGATCATTCCCTGCACTGGTGTCTACAGCCCATACTTTCTTCATGCACCTCCTGAAGACTATCAGAACCCTCCAGCCTCCCGCCGCACTCCCCACCTCCAGCCAAACTGTGCGAAGCTCACTTCTCTTTGTTCACTTTGTTGAATTATTTTATCCAGTGTTGAGTTTCTTAGGGACTATATTTGTAACTGTGGGCCAGTGTTTATCCCTCAGGGAGCTCGTGAGAGTATTCCTTTATGATTCACTGAGTTGTTATTAAATATTACTCAAAACAAGGGAGATGTGCTGTGAAAACATTAGGTCTTGCTCCCATCAGGACTGATTGGCAAGAATGTCAAATTACAAAGGGAACAACATTTATAATGCATGAGAAAAGGGTGCAGGATGACTCTGGTTAGTTACAGCATTACTATGAAGCCCCCCGCCCCCCACACCTTCAAATAAAAACACACAATACTTCAATATGTTGTACTCTTCTGCGGAGAGTGAGTGGCCGTTTACAAATATATGTGACGTTTTCCACATAGAATATTGTTCAGAAAATGTTGCCCAAACATGGACTCTCATCTTAACATGCGATATGATTGATGTTCAGCACCATGCAGGCTAGAGCTGATTAAAACATTACAATCAGAGAAATGTACTGTCTGGCATGATCAGTTAGTCATAGAGATATACAACTTTGGTCCAATGCGTCCATGCTGACCAGATATCCTAAACTGACCTAGCCCCATTTGCCAGCATTTGGTCCATATCCCTCTAAACCCTTCCTATTCATGTACCCATCCAGATGCCTCTTAAATGTTGTAACTGTACCAGCCTCCGCCACTTCCTCTGGCAGCTCGTTCCATACTCGCACCACCCTCTGTGTGAAAAATCTGTCCCTTGGGTCCCTTTTAGATCTTTCCCCTCTGAATGTAAACCTATGCCCCTCTAGTTTTGGACATCCCAAATCTGGGGAAAAGTGCCTTGGCTAATCACCCTATCCATGCCCCTATATAAACCTGTATCAAGGTCACCCCTCAGAGTCTGTTGCTCCAGGGAAAATAACCCCAGTCGATTCGGCCTCTCCCTATAGCTGCAACCCCAGCAATATCCTTGTAAATCTCTTCTGCACCCTTTGAAGTTTAACAACATCCTTTGTATAGCAGAGAGACCAGAATTGCATGCTGTATTCTAAAAGGGGCCAAAGCAATGTTCTGTACAGCTGAACATGGCCTGCCAATCCCTATACTCAATACACTGACCAATAAAGGCAAGCGAAACAAACACCTTCACCATCCTGTCTACCTGCAAACTCCACTTTCAAGGGACCTCGAACTTGCACTCCCAAGGTCTCTTCGCTCAGCAACACTCCCCAGGACCTTACCATTGTGTGTGTAAGTCCTGTCCTGATTTGCCGGTCCAAAAATGCAGTGCCTCACATTTGTCTATACTAAACTCCATCTGCCACTCCTCAGCCCATTGGCCCATCTGACCAAGGTTCTGTTGTACTCCGAGATACCCTTCTTCTCTGTCCATTCCACCATCTATTTTGGTGTCATCTACAAACTTGCTAACCATCCCTGTCGGGACTAATGGCCCATTGACCGTTTCCTCATGTAGGGTAAACGTTGCTTTGAGAAACAACAACATATTAGGACTTTGAAGGGAAGGGAAGAGATAATAGCTTGTAAGATGATGGAGTATAAGGCTGCTTTTATTTTAGGGAACAGGGCGATTGAAGCAGTACCTGAGAGAAAAAATACCTTTCATGACACAAAGCAATTCTTATTAACACCTGGACCTTACTACCTTTGGTTTACTGGTTGAAATTTTACACTATCCATTGTTTTGTCCTGGAGATCCCTCATGTCCCAGAGCATTTAGAGTAGAGAACGTGGGCAGTTATTCCCCGCTAGTAATCCTGCTCCACACAAATCTCCTTCTGTCCTCACTTCATCCAACTGACGTTGCCGGGGTTGGAGGGTTTGAGCTACAGGGAGAGGCTGGATAGGCTGGGGCTATGTTCCCTTGAGCATCGGAGGCTGAGGGGTGACCTTATAGAGCTTTATAAAATCACGAGGGGCGTGGATAGGGTGAATAGCCAAGGTCCTCTCCACAGGGTAGGGGAGTTGAAAACGAGAGGGTCTAAGGTGAGAGGGGAAAGATTTTAAAGGGACCTGTGGTGTAACTTTTTCACACAGAGGGTGATGCATGTATGGAATGAGCTGCCAGAGGAAGTGGTGGAGGCTGGTACAATTACAGCATTTAAAAGGCATCTGGATGGGTACATGAATAGGAAGGGTTTAGAGGGATATGGGCAAAATGCTGGCAAATGGGAATAGATTAATTTAGGATTTCTGGTTGGCAAGGTTGGACTGAAGAGTCTGTTTCCATGCTGTTTCTATGACTCTCCCACTCTATTGTGGATTCCACCCTCTACCTTGTGTGTTTATTCAGTCTCAGGCTTAGAGTCTCTCTACCTCCACGAGATAGTGAGTTCCACTTTCTCACCACATCCTGGACAATAAAGTTCCTCCTGAATCCATATCTGGGTTTATTAGTGAATGTCTTTCTTAACAGTTTGACCTCTGGTTCTGCTCTAGTCCAGATCTGAAACATCATCACCATCATCCTAAACGATGTTGTAGATCCTGACTAGTCAAATAAAACTGTTAAATGTAAGGTTGCCATATTGTTACCCGAGCATAGGGCTGCTCCCTCATTACAGAGAGACAAATAGTGATAGTTTAACCTGAGGGTCACCACGCCTCAGGCAAAGGGAGAGGTTGAGAGGGAGAGTCCTTCATGGTAACCCCTGCCAGTGCAAACATTGAACCCATACTGTTGGAATCACTCTGTTTTACAAATCAGTCGTTCAGCCGGCTGAGGGAATCAACCCGAGGGAATGGCAGGCCGTCAGGAAAAGGCCGGAAAGTGGAGCTGAAGACTATTGGATCAGCCATGATCGCATTGAATGGCATTGCAGACTTGACGGACAGAATGGTCTACTTCTACCACACCATCTCACAGACTTATCAAATCCTCCCATCTTCTCAAAGCTTCAGCTTTCTCTTTCCTCTTGCGAAGAGCCATAATCCATCAAGTTTTCCCAAATGGCAGACCTCTGAGTTCTGGTTGTAACTCTCTAATCTTCAGGATGGGGTCTTCACCACACTATGGGTGGTCCAGTACATTCAAAGTACAGACACTTTACAAGCGAAGAGATCACCTTGACTTGTGTCAATCCCTAACCGATGAACTGCTTTCCAGTTGGACAGTGAAAATGGGATCGAGAGGATCCAAATGGACCAAGTGGAATAGGAAGTGCCATGAATAAAGGTGAATGCATTCGGATATTGTAGATGGGAAACTGCGAGTGCTGTGGGTGATAGGCAGGTAATGTTGGATTTGGAATGTACACTCTATAACTCCTTCCTTTCAATTTCTCCACTGTTTTTATATTTACAATATGGAGACCAGAAATTATACACATATATACATATGTATAGCAAGGAAAAGGATGGCTTCGTACAGAAGATAAGGGGGGGTGAGGAGGGAGGACTAAACGATAGGCAGAGACGGAGGCCTCGAAGAGAGAAGCGATTGGCTAAAGGTGTGAGGGATACAAGAGCTGCTGAGGCTGGAGTCAGAGAGAACACGGTGTGGAGCTGGGGGGACACAGCAGGCCGGGCAGCACCAGAGGGGCAGGAATAACACGGTGTGGGGCTGGAGGAACACAGCAGGCCGGGCAGCACCAGAGGGGCAGGAATAACACAGTGTGGAGCTGGGGGGACACAGCAGGCCGGGCAGCACCAGAGGGGCAGGAATAACACAGTGTGGAGCTGGAGGCACACAGCAGGCCAGGCAGGATCAGAGGGGCAGGAATAACACAGTGTGGAGCTGGAGGAACACAGCAGGCCGGGCAGCACCAGAGGGGCAGGAATAACACAGTGTGGAGCTGGGGGGACACAGCAGGCCGGGCAGCACCAGAGGGGCAGGAATAACACGGTGTGGGGCTGGAGGAACACAGCAGGCCGGGCAGCACCAGAGGGGCAGGAATAACACAGTGTGGAGCTGGGGGGACACAGCAGGCCGGGCAGCACCAGAGGGGCAGGAATAACACAGTGTGGAGCTGGAGGCACACAGCAGGCCAGGCAGGATCAGAGGGGCAGGAATAACACAGTGTGGAGCTGGAGGAACACAGCAGGCCGGGCAGCACCAGAGGAGCAGGAATAACACAGTGTGGAGCTGGAGGAACACAGCAGGCCGGGCAGCACCAGAGGAGCAGGAATAACACAGTGTGGAGCTGGGGGGACACAGCAGGCCGGGCAGCACCAGAGGGGCAGGAATAACACAGTGTGGAGCTGGAGGCACACAGCAGGCCAGGCAGGATCAGAGGGGCAGGAATAACACAGTGTGGAGCTGGAGGAACACAGCAGGCCGGGCAGCACCAGAGGAGCAGGAATAACACAGTGTGGAGCTGGAGGAACACAGCAGGCCGGGCAGCACCAGAGGAGCAGGAATAACACAGTGCGCAGCTGGGGGGGACACAGCAGGCCAGGCAGCACCAGAGGAGCAGGAATAACACAGTGTGGGGCTGGAGGAACACAGCAGGCCGGGCAGCATCAGAGGAGCAGGAATAACACAGTGTGGTGCTGGAGGAACACAGCAGGCCGGGCAGCACCAGAGGGGCAGGAATAACACGGTGTGGAGCTGGGGGGACACAGCAGGCCAGGCAGCACCAGTGGGGCAGGAATAACACAGTGTGGGGCTGGGGGGACACAGCAGGCCGGGCAGCACCAGAGGAGCAGGAATAACACAGTGTGGAGCTGGGGGGACACAGCAGGCCGGGCAGCACCAGAGGAGCAGGAATAACACAGTGTGGAGCCAGGGGGACACAGCAGGCCGGGCAGCATCAGAGGAGCAGGAATAACACGGTGCGGGGCTGGAGGAACACAGCAGGCCGGGCAGCATCAGAGGAGCAGGAATAACACAGTGTGGGGCTGGAGGAACACAGCAGGCCGGGCAGCACCAGAGGGGCAGGAATAACACAGTGTGGAGCTGGGGGCACACAGCAGGCCGGGCAGCACCAGAGGAGCAGGAATAACACAGTGCGCAGCTGGGGGGGACACAGCAGGCCGGGCAGCACCAGAGGAGCAGGAATAACACAGTGTGGAGCTGGAGGAACACAGCAGGCCGGGCAGCACCAGAGGAGCAGGAATAACACGGTGTGGGGCCGGAGGGACACAGCAGGCCAGGCAGCACCAGAGGGGCAGGAATAACAGTGTGGAGCTGGGTAACACAGCAGGCCAGGCAGGATCAGAGGGGCAGGAATAACACAGTGTGGAGCTGGAGGAACACAGCAGGCCGGGCAGCACCAGAGGAGCAGGAATAACACAGTGTGGAGCTGGAGGAACACAGCAGGCCGGGCAGCACCAGAGGAGCAGGAATAACACAGTGTGGAGCTGGAGGAACACAGCAGGCCGGGCAGCACGAGAGGAGCAGGAATAACACAGTGTGGAGCTGGAGGAACACAGCAGGCCGGGCAGCATCAGAGGAGCAGGAAGAACACGGTGTGGGGCTGGAGGGACACAGCATGCCGGGCAGCACCAGAGGAGCAGGAAAGTCAATGTTTCGGGTCTGCTCCACAACGTGTGGTTAAAATTGTAGAATGAATAGCTGCAAATGTGACCTATCACTGGCTGACAATGGCAGTCCATGTGATGATAAGGCCTGGTGTGGGGGTGTGGGGGTAAGGACATGAGAGAGGGAGCCTCAAGCCCTAATATTGTTGAACTTGATATTGAGTCCAGAAGGCTGTGGGGATCCCAAGCGGAAATTGATGTGCTGAACTTGTTTGCTCTACTGGCATAGACTTGATGGGCTGAATGGACTCCCCCTGAGCTATAGCCTTCTGTCCTTCTTTGATTCTAAGAGTGACGTTGTGCTCAGCAGGACAAGTAAGCACTTGGCAAATGAAACAGAGACTGGAACAAGCTCATTTACATTGCTCAAGGGACAATCCTTGCAGTGTGGGAACCAGGCCATTTGGCCCATCAAGTCAGCACTGACCGTCTGAAGATCATCCCACCCAGACCCAATCCCCATTCCCCCATGTTTCTCAACGCTAATCCACCCAGCCTGCACATCCCTGGACTCTTCACCACAGCCGATCCACCCTAACCTGCACATCTTTGGACTATGGGAGGAAACCGGAGACCACCCCAAAGAAACCCACGCAGACAGGGGGAGAACGTGCAAACTTCACACACAGGCAGTCGCCCGAGGGTGGGATCGAACCCAGGTCCCTGGAACCATGAGGCAGCAGTGCTAGCCACTGAGCCACCGCGCTGCTCATGCCTGAATTTTTTTCAGGCAATACAAACGTGTAGCGATGAGAGGGAGCATCATAGGCCTGTGAGGTGGACAATAGCTGGGAACAGAACATCCTGGACTGCTGGACAGTGGGAGTCAGGAGGGAGGGGAAGACTGTAGTTGTGGGAGAGGGCAAATTGAGGATTTCTGGGTGTAAGCACCAGGGAAGGACTGTGGGGAATCTCTATGTCAAAAGCAAATTTAATCAGATGAAAACTCAAACAGGAGCAATGCTTCCTAAACTCCTTCCCCATGTTGATGCTGTGGTCACAGAGTATAAGGAGGGAGAGGGGAGGGGGATAGAGGATTTGGTTGGAGACTTGAAGAGGGACATTTTAAATATCATTCGCCCTCGAAACTGAACCTTTTTACAAACAAAGATGGGATCAGGTGATCAGTCTTTAGTAGATAGGTAATGAAACCATATTGAGGTGTAGAATTAAGGTGAACACTTAAACTGGAATCACAGTTGTCAAAATCCTGCCGACATGGAGTTGGTCATACACAGATCTAACCCTGTGGGCCCACACAGGAACCCAATGCCTGGGAACCCCAGGACTTTGAGGCTTCTGATGCCAAGGACAATTGGGCATAGCCCAAAAACTCAAACCAGCAGGGCAGGAGGCATTATAAACAAATCATAAATGGCTGGAAAAGCTCAGGAGGTCTGGCAGCGTCTGTGAAGAGAAATCAGAGTTAACTTTTCGCCCCCCCCCCCCCGACCAAGTACCGAGGAAGGGTCACCAGGCCCGAAATGTTAACTCTGATTTCTCTCCACAGACACTGCCAGACCTGCTGAGCTTTTCCAGATGTGTCTGTTTTCCTTTCAGATTTACGGCATCCTTCCGTTTTCTTTGAAACCAGTTAATGCGACTCCCCCGCTCCCCTTCTCTCTCTCCAACTTCCTCTAACCTTTTCCGAACCGGAAGCTGCTCCAGTTCCTTGTCAGAGGCTCCTATTGAATTGGGCTCCGCTACCCTTAGCAATCCAAACTATTCAGCATTCGCAGCATCTCCTCATCCCACCTCAGGTTTCGTTGGTGCACGGAAATTTAAAACAACAGGGACAGGAGCTGGCAGTTCGGCCCCTCTGAGCCTATTCTGCCATTCTAGATCATGGCTGATTCTCGACTTCAATGACTGTATCCCTCTGTGGCATTAACATCTAAAAATCTATTGATCTTTATCTTCAGCCTACTCAATAATACAGCCTCCAGAGGATTTCAAAGATTCGCCAGCTGCTGAGTAAACAAATTCCTCCGTATCTCAGTCCTAAGTGCTCCAGGTCTTATTTTGAGCTCATTATTTTGAGGACATTCAGTCCATCGGTTTCACAATGACCTCTGAAGAACATTTGACCCAGGCCTACTCTGTCCCTGCATTCCCACAGCTAACCCACACCCCTGGACACTAAGGAGCAATTTAGCATGGCCAGTCCACCCAGCCTGCACATCTTTGGACTGTGGGAGGAAACCAGAGCACCTGGAGGGTACCCACGCAGACACAGCGAGAATGTACAGACTCAACGTGGGCACAGTCACCCGAGGCTGGAATCGAACCTGGGTCCCTGGTGCTGTGAGGCAGCAGTGCTACCCACTGAGCCACTGCCCTGCCTGATGGGAGTGTTACAACGTTGGAAGTCAGTTGCCATGGTTATCATCACCAATATTAGCTTCAATGGCACTGCAGTGACTCACCAAGGCTCCTTAGACAGCACCTTCCAAACTCGCAACCACTTCCATCCAGAAGGATGAGAGCAGCGCTGGTTTTATTGACTGACAGAACAGACTCGAAGGGCCGATTGGCCTACTTCTGCTCCTGATTTGTACGCCTCATGAGTTCGGCCTGTCACTGTGACGGTCTCCATCTCCCAGCTGAGTTCTAAGGCAGGATTCTCCCGTCTAATTCCCACACAGCCTGTGAGCTGGGGTGACCAGATGCTTAGCACCTTCTCACTCAGTTCTCTGTTGCCACATTGAGGTCAGCTCTGAACCCGTGGCTCACAGGACGCCCGGAGGGAATCTGTGGGTTTCACCTAGTTGGCACCGTGCCACATTGCCGACTGGAAGAGGCTTCACTGACACTGCCGCAGATATTGGCTGTTCTATTTATAACCATGTCTGGGAGCCAAGCAAACGATCAAAGGCTCAAGCAGGCTCACATCTTCATTGCTGACACCCTGCGGGACCCCCACAGCTGCCCGATAGCCCACAGTGAGAACAACTGGGGCAGGGTTACTGGGAAATGGGGACCATGGAGGAGTGAGGAGCAGCCACCTTCAGAAAGGCAACGAGACAAAAAGTGTGGGTGCAAACTCCAAGGATCCAGGACAAAGCAGCACCCCCTCCCCCTCTCCGATGGGCAACATGTCCACTCCCTCTGCCACTGACACTGCAGAGATTCACCAAACATCCTCCGACAGCACCTTCCACTTAGAAGGGCAAGGGTAGCAGATACATACGAATACCATCAAGTTCCCCTCCAAGTCACTCACCATCCTGACTTGGGAATATATCGCCGTTCCTTCACTGTCGCTGGGTCAAAATCCTGGAATTCCCTTCCCAAGGGCATTGTGGGTCAACCCACAGCAATGGCTTAGGAAGGCAGCTCAACCCCAACTTCTCAGGGGGAGCAATGAGTCATGGAATGCCTGCACTGTGGGACCAGGCCATTCAGCCCATACCAATGGTCTGGGAAACAGTACACGCACGCCCACCCTATGACCCCGCATTTCTCATGAATGGCCCACCTATCCCCAGATACTACGGGCAATTTCCCATAGCCAATCCATTTAACCTGCACATCTTTGGGCTGTGGGAGGGAACCGGAACAAACCCGCACAGACACCGGGAGAACGTGCAAACTCCACACAGACAGTCGCCTGAGGGTGGGATCGAACCTGGGTCCCTAGCGCCATGAGGCAGCAGTGCTAACCACTGAGCCACTGTGCTACCCAGAGCTGGCCCAGACCGCAGTTGCCAATCTATTTATATCCTGTTGAATGCTTTCACAATCGTTGGCATTATCAGCAACTCCACCAATCTTCATATCATCTGCAAACTTACGAATTAGACCACCTGTACTTTCCTCCAGATCATTTATAAACACTGCAAACAGCCTAAGACTGATCCTGTGGAATACCACTCGTTACCAGTTTCCATTTTGAAAAACACCCTTCCACCATTACCCTCTGTCTACTATGACCAATTCTTCTATGAATCCATCTAGCCAGCCCACCCTGAATCCTATGTGATTTTAGCCAAGGTGGTTAAGAAGGCATATGGTATGCTTGGCTAGCGCATGGGGCACAAAAGTTAGCAAACCAAATCGTAGCTATATAAAAGACTTGGAGTATTGTGTGCAGCTTTGGTCACTACACTGCCAGAAGCTTTGGAAAATGTGCAGAGAAGGTTCATCAGAATGTTGCGGAGAGTGATAGGAGCCTGGAATGCAATGCCAGAGGTGGTGGAAGCTGGTACATTGGAGATATTTAAGAGGCAGCTGGATAGTTACAGAAACAGGGAGAGGATAGAGGTTTACAGAGGTAGGGGTGGCACGGTAGCTCAGTGGTGAGCACTGCAGCCTCACAGCGCCAGGGACCCGGGTTCAATTCCAGCCTTGGGCGACTGTCTGTGTGGAGTTTGCATGTTCTCCCTGTGTCTGCGTGGGTTTCTTCCGGGTGCTCTGGTTTCCTCCCACAGTCCAAAGATGTGGACGCTAGGTAGATTGGCCATGCTAAATTGCCCATAGTGTTCAGGGGTGTGTCAGTTATAGGGGAATGGGTCTGGGTGGGATGCTCCAAGGGGCGGTGTGGTACGTTGGGCCGAAGGGTCTGCTTCCACACTGTAGGGAATCTAATCTAATCTAATCTACGTGAATAAAACAAATTACAATTTCTAACGAACTCTAGGCTGACAACTAGGAGAGTTCATAGCCTCAAGTTAAAGGATAAATGATGTGGCTTTGTAAGCAGTTAAAACAAAGAACAAAGAACAAAGAAAATTACAGCACAGGAACATGCCCTCCGGCCCTCCAAGCCTGCGCTGATCGAGATCCTCTGTCTAACCTGTCATCTATTTTCTAACGGTCTGTGCCCATTTGCTCCCTGCCCATCCATGTACCTGTCCAGATACATCTTAAAAGACGCTAATGTGTCTGCGTCTACCACCTCCACTGGCAACACGTTCCAGGCACCCACCACCCTCTGTGTAAAGAACTTTCCACGCATATCTCCCATAAACCTTCCTCCTCTCACTTTGAACTCATGACCCCTAATAATTGAGACCCCACTCTTGGAAAAAGCTTTTTGCTATCCACCCTGTCTATACCCCTCACGATTTTGTAGACCTCGAACAGGTCCCCCCCTCAATCTCCGTCTTTCTAATGAAAATAATCCTAATCTACTCAACCTCTCTTCATAGCTAGCACCCTCCATACCTGGCAACATCCTGGTGAACCTCCTCTGCACCCTCTCCAAAGCACCCACATCCTTTTGGTAATGTGGCGACCAGAACTGTGCACAGTACTCCAAATGTGGCTGAACCAAAGTCCTATACAACTGCAACATGACCTGCCAACTCTTGTACTCAATACCCTGCCCGATGAAGGAAAGCATGCCATATTAAAATAAATGCTTGTAATAAAGTGTCACTTGGGAGCCTATCATTGTTTTTTCTGCAAAGGCCTGTCACATGACACAAACAGGTTAAATGATCCAACATCCAATAGTGATCCAGACAATAAAGAACTTCTACAGTATGGAACGATGGCCCTTCAGCCCATTGTGTCCATGCCAGTCATCAACCATCCATCCATTCCAATCTCAATTTCCCAGCATTTGGTCTGTAACCTTGCTCAAATTTTGTTTTTGATTTGATTTCACATATACCCGAGTGTAGTGAAAAGTTTTGTTTTGAGCGCAGTGTGGGAAGATCATGCCAAACAAAGATTATAGGGTGATAGAACAGAGTGAGGGATACAATGTGACGGCTGCAAAGAAGATGCACAAAAAGGTAGATCAGCATTAGGTTTGAAATCTGAGAGGTCCACTCAGAAGTCTAAAAACAGCAGGGAAGAAGCTGTTCTTCAATCTGTTGGTCTCTATGTTTAAACTTTTGCATCTTCTGGCTGATGGGAGAGGTTGGAAGAGATTAAAATGGGGGTGGGAGGGGCTTTGATGATGTTGGCTGCCTTCCTGGGGCTTGCTATTGTGAAACAAATAGAAACCTCTTCTGGGGAATGTGTTCCTGATTCCCACAACCTCTGAGTAAAAAAAAACCCTGTTCCTGAAATCCCCTCTGAACCTCCTGCTTGTTGTTAACACTGGGCCCCCTGGTTATTGGCCTCTGTGTTTCTCACTGTGCCCCACCTCTATGCCCTTCAGAACTTTGTCCACTTCAATCAGGTACGCCCACCCTGCCCCTATTCCCACACCCCCGTTCCCAACCCCCCCATTCCTAAACCCCATTCCTTACCACCATTCACACTTCCCCTATTCCCACCCCCAATTCCCAACCCCCATTCCTACTCCCACATTCCCAACTCCCCATTCCCAACCCACTGTTCCCACCCCCCATTCCCATCCCCCATTCCCACCCCCCATATTCCCAACTCCCCATTCCCAACCCCCCATTCCCAACGCCCCATTCTCATCCCCCCATTTGCACACCCGCATTCCCACCCCACATTCCCAACCCCCCATTCCTAACACCCCTTCCCAAAACCCCCATTCCCACCCCCCATCCTCAAAATGCATTCCCAACCCCCCATTCCCACCCCAAAAGCTATCTCTGTTCTGAGCAAAACAACCCCATCCTATCCAAATAAAAACCAAAAGAACTGCGGATGCTGTAAATCAGGAACGAGAACAGAGCTGCTAGAAAAGCTCAGCAAGTCTGGCAGCATCTGTGGAGGAGAAAACAGAGTGTACTTTCGAGGAACTGTCACCGGACCCGAAACGTTAACTCTGTTTTCTCCTCCACAGATGCTGCCAGACTTGCTGAGCTTTTCCAGCGACTTTGTTTTTGTCCCATCCTATCCAATCTCTCTTCCTGGTTCAATCACTCCATTCCAGGCAACGTCCTGGTGAGTCTCCTCTGCACCCCCTCCATTGGAATCCCATCCTTCATCTAGGGAGGCAGCCAGAACTGCACACTGTATTCTAGCTGGGGCCTAATTCGTGCGATGTACAGCTCCACCATCACCTCCTTCCTCTATTTCTCTGATGGCATTGATGGGTCTGGCGGCATTATTGGTGGTCTGTTAATCCAGAGACACCCCCCCCTTCCTCCGGTGATGTCTTGGGGACCCAAGCTCAAATCCATGGCAGATGGTGGAATTTGAATTCAATAATAGTCTGGGATTTAGAGTCTAATGATGACCATAAAATCCGTCACTGATTAACATAAAAACCCATCTGGTTCATTCGTGCATTTTAGGGAAGGACGCTGCCAGCCTACATGTGACTCCAGTCCCACAGCAATGTGGCTGACTCTTAACTGCCCCCCGGAAAGGTAACGAACTCTGGCCCAGCCAGTGACATCCAAAACAAATAAACAAAGTCAAAACCTTAGCTGACTGGGGAGAAACTGCAGACTCACTGACAAAGCAAGCCCAAGGAGCTCTGAGTAAGGCCCGGTCCCTGTTCCCATTGCTCAGACCCTGTGAGCTCAAGGCTCCTCATCGTCACAGGCCGGGAGACACAGGAGGGCGTACAATGCTGCGGCTTCGCATGTTTGCCCTGTCTGTGTTTGGGCACTCGCTTCGCAATGGGCTGGCAAGACATGGAGGAGCTCAGGCCAGGAACCTGATGGTGGAAGGTGTAGGTGGGCTCTGTCAGCTGGCAGGCTCCAGTACTGGCAATGTAGGGCTGCGTGGTCCCAGGCCAGCTGCTGTACTGTGCACAAGATGGATACCTGCTTAGTACTCAGGACCATTGCCTGCAGAGTCGCCATGTGTTTGAGCTCAAATAAGTTGCTTCGAGGCCAACTCACATGGAAGGGAAAGATTCCAGGTCCTCTCAGCTGTTAGCTTGGAGTGAGGCCCAGATGGGCTGCTCACTGACAAGCTGAAAGAAAAATAACACCAAGGAGATGACCCTTCGGCCCCTCGAGTCTAATCTGGCACTCGGTCAGAGCAGGAGAAGGTTTGTCAATGCTCATTTTCACAGCACAACTGAAAATCTCTGGTTAGAAAGTGCTCTCCATAAGGCATTAGGAGCAGAAGTAGGCCATTCAGCCCCTCGAATCTGCTCCACCATTTAATGAGATCATGACCGATCTGATAATCCTTAACTCAACCTTCCTTGCCTTTTCCCCACAACCCTCACTTCTCTTTACTGATTAAATGTCTGTCCATCTTAACCGGGAATATAATGAACCGACCCCTACAGCCCTCTGCAGTAAGAGCTCCAGAGATTGATTAGCTTTGGATATTGCTCCTCATCTCTGTCTCAAATAGGTGACCCCTTACCCTGAGCTGATGCCCTCTGGTCCTAGACTCTCTCACAAGGAGGAGCAACCTCTCCACACTTACTGTGTTAAGAAGAAGTTTGTCCTCATCACAGTTTTGAATAGAGGCCATTTTGAGTGCTACCATGTGGCGGACATTCCCGGGAAAATTGGTAAATAAGAGCGAGGATTAAGTAGAGGATGATGAAGGGAAGACAGCCAGGGTAGGTTTAACTTCTCCGAGGAGTTGGGAAAATTCTGGCATGGCCACATTTAGCACAAATGCCTACTTTGCCACGAGCTGCCCCTTTCAGAGGGCATTCGGAGTCAACCCACATCACCTCACAGGTCCAGCAGCACAGGCTGTGGTGGGATCTTTCTCTACCTTCAGAGAATTCAGCAAACGTGGCGGGATGTCACAATGCGACAGCCTCACAGTCGCCCTGTCCGCAAGCAGCCAGCAGCCAGCTTTCATTCAGACTCCGTTTGTACTCCCGAGGTTGGGAGTTAATCCTGTCGGGCATGCAGCTTGGCAACCTAACCACGAGGCCACCATGACCCAGCCGAGCTGGCAGTTAATCTTAACACAGAGGACTGCCTCAGGGGCCAAAACTCCAATTGCTCAGTAATCGCTCTGCTGCTGATGTTTGAGGAGCGCTGCACTGCTGCTTCGGAATACCGTTTACATAGCGTGAAGCAGCAATAAATAACATAAATAGGTCCGGAGGCACTGACAGTCCATGGATCGATGGAAACAACAGGGACTCAGATGCGCTTTTAGCCCTGCATCAATTATTAAGGAAATCTGGAGAGAAGGAAGAACTATGTCACTCATAATTGGAAGTGGCATCTGTTCTGAGGAAGGGTCACTGGACTTTGCTTTTATTCCTGACTTACAGCGTCCGCAGTTCTTTCGGTTTCATGAGTTGCCATGTTGCCGACGGCTGGAGAGTGGCTACATTCCATTAGGTGTAAAGGGCTTTTGAGGATCTCTTGTGGTGAGGTGGCAATGTCCCTACCTCTGAGTTAGGGGATTTGAGTTTAAATCTGACCTACTCCAGACGTGAGCAATGACATCTCGGACCTGAATGATAGAACGTTCACAGTCCAAAGATATGCAGGTTAGGTGGAGCGGCTGTGCGGTAGGGGTTAGCCACGGGAAATGCAGGGTTACAGGGATAGCGGAAGGGGGCAGTGGGCCCAGAGTTAACTCGATGGGCCGAATGACCTACTTCCACTCTGTAGGGATTCTATGAGTCTGCAAGGAGTTATTGTGCCAGTGTTGTAGGTAGGGCCCCAGGAGACGGTAGGGCGCCAATAAATCAGGGACATCTTATACAGCACATTTAATCAGACCACAGAATGTGCAGAGGGACCTGAGGTTTGAGATTCCCTTGTAGGGGCTAAGGTATTGTGGCCTGCCTGTAACATGGGGAACTGGGGCTCCCTGCTTCGAAAGGGACAGGACTGACAAGGCAAGAGATAATGGGAACTGCAGATGCTGGAGAATCCAAGTGCTCTGATGAAGGGTCTAGGCCCGAAACATCAGCTTTTGTGCTCCTAAGATGCTGCTTGGCCTGCTGTGGACTGATGAGGCGAGCTGTCTGGGAGCTGGGGTTAAGTTGGAGCTGTGATGGGGAGGATTCTGGGTCCAAGGGGGAGGTGGATCATTGGGGATGTGCTGGGGCCTCCTGTGCTCATCTGCTGTGTCTGTGAGGAACATGGCTGTCATGTTAAACCCACCCGCCCCATCATAAAACACAGGCCCAGGAAGACCCCCAGAGGGGGGCAGGCACATGAAGATCCCTAGAGGGAGGAAGCCCAGGAAGACCCTCTGAGGGAACAGGCCCAGGAAGACCCTCCGAAGGTGAGACCCAGGAAGGCCTCCAGAGGGAACAGGCCCAGGAAGACCCTCCGAGGGAGTAGGCCCAGGAAGACCCTCCGAGGGAGAAGGCCCAGCAAGACCCTCAGAGGGAGCAGGCCCAGGAAGACCCTCTGAGGGTGACACCCAGGAAGGCTCCCAGAGGGAACAGGCCCAGGAAGACCCTCCGAGGGAGCAGGCCCAGGAAGACCCTCCGAAGGAGAAGGCCCAGGAAGACCCCCAGAGAGAACAGGCCCAGCAAGACCCTCAGAGGGAGCAGGCCCAGGAAGACCCCCAGAGGGAACAGGCCCAGGAAGACCCTCCGAGGGTGAGGCCCAGGAAGAGCCCCAGAGGGAACAGGCCCAGGAAGACCCTCCGAGGGTGAGGCCCAGGAAGAGCCCCAGAGGGAACAGGCCCAGGAAGACCCTCCGAGGGTGAGGCCCAGGAAGACCCTCCGAGTGAGCAGGCCCAGGAAGGCCCTCCGAGGGAGCAGGCCCAGGAAGACCCTCCGAAGGAGAAGGCCCAGGAAGACACCCAGAGAGAACAGGCCCAGCAAGACCCTCAGAGGGAGCAGGCCCAGGAAGACCCCCAGAGGGAACAGGCCCAGGAAGACCCTCCGAGGGTGAGGCCCAGGAAGAGCCCCAGAGGGAACAGGCCCAGGAAGACCCTCCGAGGGTGAGGCCCAGGAAGACCCTCCGAGTGAGCAGGCCGAGGAAGACCCTCCGAGGGAGCCAGCCCAGGAAGACCATCCGAGAGTGAGGCCCAGGAAGACCCCCAGAGGGAACAGGCCCAGGAAGACCCTCCGAGGCAGCAGGCCCAGGAAGACCCTCCGATGGAACAGGCCCAGGAAGACCCTCAGAGGGAGCAGGCCCAGGAAGACCCTCCGAGGGAGCCGGCCCAGGAAGACCCTCCGAGGGAGAAGGCCCAGGAAGACCCTCGGAGGGAGAAGCCCCAGGAAGACCCTCCGAGGGAGAAGGCCCAGGAAGACCCTTCGAAGGAGGAGGCCCAGGAAGACCCCCAGAGAGAACAGGCCCAGCAAGACCCCCAGAGGGAGCAGGCCCAGGAAGACCCTCCGAAGGATCAGGCCCAGGAAGGCCCTCAGAGGGAACAGGCCCAGGAAGACACCCAGAGGGAGCAGGCCCAGGCAGACCCTCCGAAGGAGTAGGCCCAGGAAGACCCTCCGAGGGAACAGGCCCAGGAAGACCCCCAGAGGGCACAGGCCCAGGAAGACCCTAGGAGGGAGCAGGCCCAAGAAGTCCCTCTGAGGCAGAAAGCCCAGGAAGACCCTCCAAGGGAGCAGGCCCAGGAAGACCCTCCGAGGGAGAAAGCCCAGGAGGACCCTTTGAGGGATCAGGCCCAGGAAGACCCTACGAGGGAGAAGGCCCAGGAAAGCCCTCCGAGGGAACAGGCACAGGAAGTCCCTCAGAATGCGCAGGCCCAGGAAGACCCTCCAAAGGAGCAGGCCCAGGAAGTCCCCCAGAGGGAGCAGGTCCAGGAAGACCCTCTGAGGCAGCAGGCCACAGAGCTCAAGCCTGGGACCAGGCTGGAATATCCAGTGGGTCAGAGACAGAGGGGACAGGGTCTGCTCACTGCACACTCACAGTTTGAGATTACACAGAGACACCCCCACCCTCACCCACACCCTCACCCCCACCCACACTCTGACTCTCACCACCACCCACACTCTCACCCACACCCACACCCCCACCCACACCCTCACCCTCACCCATACCCTCACCCTCACCGTCACCCACACCCACACCCTCACCGTCACCCTCACCCTCAGCCACACCCATACCCTCAAACTCACCCACACCCTCACCCACACCTACACCCTCACCCTCATTCTCACTCTCACTCCCACCCACACCCTCACCCACACCCATACCCTCACCCTCACCCACACCCTCACATTGACACCCTCTCCCTCACCCTCATCCTCACCCACACCCACACCCTCACCCACACCCCCACCCTCACCCTCACCCTCATCCTCACCCCCACCATCACCCTCACCCTCAGCCACACCCATACCCTCAAACTCACCCACACCCTCACCCACACCTACACCCTCACATTGACACCCTCTCCCTCACCCTCATCCTCACCCACACCCTCACATTGACACCCTCTCCCTCACCCTCACCCTCACCCTCACCCATACCCTCACCCTCACCCACACCCCCACCCTCACCCTCATCCTCATCCCCACCACCACCCTCACCCTCACTCCCACCCACACCCTCACCCCCACCCTCACCCTCACCACACCCTCACATTGACACCCTCTCCCTCACCCTCATCCTCACCCACACCCTCACATTGACACCCTCTCCCTCACCCTCACCCCCACCCTCACCCACACCCTCACCCTCACCCTCATCCTCACCCCCACCACCACTTCAACCTCACACCCACCCACACCCTCGCCCCCACCCTCACCCTCACACTCACCCTCACCCCCACCCTCAAATTCACCTTCACCCACATCCACACCCTCACCCTCACATTGACACCCTCTCCCTCATCCTCATCCTCACCCACACCCTCACATTGACACCCTCTCCCTCACTCTCACCCCCACCTTACCCTCACTCAGCCCCTCCTCACGGTGAACCTCTGGCACTGTTGGACTTGCAGATTGAGGGCAGTCAGTGCTGAGGTCGTGTTGTCGCTCGAGGTAGAATGAACTCTGAGTCATCGGCGATGAAGAGAGCTGGCACTAAGGCAGCAGCGTGCCCTGAGGGATCAGTGCCCTGTGTCTGTTCAAGCCTCACCCACCGGCCATGCCACTGAGGCTCCACAGGCTGCTCACTGAGAGCAGAGAGTGTATGAAATGGAGAGAGACAGGAGACATGCTCCTCACTGGTTGCACATCTCCGGGCCAGTCCCAGTCTCTCGGCACATCCCCTTAGCCGGGCTGGTGGTGCTGGGATTGGCAACCTCCAGAGCTGGGCCTCACGGGCACATGGGGGCAGACTGGCATGTGGGAAGGTGGTGTGGGAGCAGAAGGCTCTGCATCAGGAAGAAATGGTATGGCCGGAAACTGCACACATAGAACAATGTGGCCTTCAAATAGAACCTGTGCCTTGGTAAGAGGAGGTGTTGGGTATAAATCCCTGAAACATGAAGGCAATTTCACATCAAATGGTCATGGGGTCAGACATCAGCTCAGAGTGCCGAATAGCTCACACATTCAGACATCGGTGCTGAGGGAGCGATGTGCTGTCGGAGGGTTAGTGCAGAGGGAGCGATGTGCTGTCGGAGGGTCAGTGCTGAAGGAACGATTCGCTGTTGGAGGGTCAGGGCTGAGGAAGTGCTGCCCTGTCAGAGGATCAGTGCTGAGGGAGAGCCACACTGTCGGAGGGTCAGTGCTGAGGGAGCACCGCACTGTCGGAGGGTCAGTGCTGAGGGAGTGGGCACTGTCGGAGGGTCGGTGCTGAGGGAGCGCCGCACTGTCGGAGGGTCGGTGCTGAGGGAGTGGGCACTGTCGGAGGATCAGTGCTGAGGGAGAGCCGCACTGTCGGAGGGTCAGTGCTGAGGGGTGCTGCCCTGTCAGAGGGTCAGTGTTGAGGGAGTGGGCACATTCGGAGGGTCAGTGCTGAGGGAGAGCTGCACTGTCGGAGGGTCAGTGCTGAGGGAGAGCTGCACTGTCGGAGGGTCAGTGCTGAGGGAGCAGGTGCTGTCAGAGGGTCAGTGTTGAGGGAGTGGGCACTGTCGGAGGGTCACTGCTGAGGGAATGGGCGCTGTCAGAGGGTCAGTGCTGAGGGAGTGGGCACTGTCGGACGGTCAGCGCTGAGGGAGCGCCCCACTGTCGGAGGGTCAGTGCTGAGGGAGCGCCGCACCGTCGGAGGGTCAGTGCTGAGGGAGAGCCGCACTGTCGGAGGGTCAGTGCTGAGGGAATGGGCACTGTCAGAGGGGCAGTGCTGAGGGAGAGCCGCACTGTCGGAGGGTCAGTGCTGAGGGAATGGGCACTGTCAGAGGGGCAGTGCTGAGGGAGAGCCGCACTGTCGGAGGGTCAGTGCTGAGGGAATGGGCACTGTCAGAGGGGCAGTGCTGAGGGAGAGCCGCACTGTCGGAGGGTCAGTGCTGAGAAAGTGCTGCCCTGTCGGAGGGTCAGTGCTGAGGGGGCACTGCACTGTCGGAGGGTCGGTGCTGAGGGAGTGGGCACTGTTGGAGGGTCAGTACTGAGGGAGTGGGCACTGTTGGAGGGTCAGTGCTGAGGAAGTGCTGCCCTGTCGGAGGGTCAGTGCTGAGGGAGTGGGCACTGTTGGAGGGTCAATACTGAGGGAGTGGGCAATGTTGGAGGGTCAGTGCTGAGGGAGAGCCGCACTGTCAGAGTGTCAGTGCTGAAGAAGTGCCGCACTGTCGGAGGGTCAGTGCTGAGGGAGCGGGCGCTGTCAGAGGGTCAGTGTTGAGGGAGTGGGCACTGTCGGAGGATCAGTGCCAACAGAATGGGCGCTGTCAGAGGGTCAATGCTGAGGGAGTGGGCACTGTCGGAGGGTCAGTGCTGAGGGAGTGCCGTACTGTTGGAGGGTCAGTGCTGAGGCAGCACGGCACTGACGGAGGGTCAGTGCTGAGGGAATGGGTACTGCCGGAGGGTGAGTGCTGAGGGAGAGCCGCACTGTCAGAGTGTCAGTGCTGAAGAAGTGCCGCACTGTCGGAGGGTCAGTGCTGAGGGAGCGGGCGCTGTCAGAGGGTCAGTGTTGAGGGAGTGGGCACTGTCGGAGGATCAGTGCCAACAGAATGGGCGCTGTCAGAGGGTCAATGCTGAGGGAGTGGGCACTGTCGGAGGGTCAGTGCTGAGGGAGTGGGCACTGTCGGAGGATCAGTGCCAACAGAATGGGCGCTGTCAGAGGGTCAATCCTGAGGGAGTGGGCACTGTCGGAGGGTCAGTGCTGAGGGAGAGCCGTACTGTTGGAGGGTCAGTGCTGAGGCAGCACGGCACTGACGGAGGGTGAGTGCTGAGGGAGTGGGCACTGCCGGAGGGTCAGTGCTGAGGGAGTGGGTACTGTCGGAGGATCAGTGCTGAGGGAGTGCCACACTGTCAGAGGGTCAGTACTGAGGGAGCGCCACACTGTCAGAGGGTCAGTGCTGAGGGAGTGAGCACTGTCGGAGGGTCAGTACTGAGGGAGTGTCGCACTGTCAGAGGGTCAGTGCTGAGGGAGTGGGCACTGTCGGAGGGTCAGTGCTGAGGGAGTGCCACACTGTCAGAGGGTCAGTGCTGAGGGAGTGGGCACTGTCGGAGGGTCGATCCTGAGCGAGTGCCGATGTCGCAGGGTCAGTGCTGAGGGAGAGGTCTCTGTCGGAGGGTCAGTGCTGAGGGAGTGAGCACTGTCGGAGGGTCAGTGCTGTGGGAGCTTCGCACTGTCGGAGGGTCAGTGCTGAGGGAGAGCCGTACTGTTGGAGGGTCAGTGCTGAGGCAGCACGGCACTGACGGAGGGTCAGTGCTGAGGGAATGGGTACTGCCGGAGGGTGAGTGCTGAGGGAGTGGGCACTGCCGGAGGGTCAGTGCTGAGGGAGTGGGTACTGTCGGAGGATCAGTGCTGAGGGAGTGCCACACTGTCAGAGGGTCAGTGCTGAGGGAGTGAGCACTGTCGGAGGGTCAGTACTGAGGGAGTGCCACACTGTCAGAGGGTCAGTGCTGAGGGAGTGGGCACTGTCGGAGGGTCAGTGCTGAGGGAGTGCCACACTGTCAGAGGGTCAGTGCTGAGGGAGTGGGCACTGTCGGAGGGTCGATCCTGAGCGAGTGCCGATGTCGCAGGGTCAGTGCTGAGGGAGAGGTCTCTGTCGGAGGGTCAGTGCTGAGGGAGTGAGCACTGTCGGAGGGTCAGTGCTGTGGGAGCTTCGCACTGTCGGAGGGTCAGTGCTGAGGGAGTGAGCACTGTCGGAGGGTCAGTGCTGAGGGAGCGCTACACTGTCGGAGGGTCAGTGCTGAGGGAGCGGGCAC